>NC_136954.1:4026633-4086633 GCF_032717465.1 Coenobita brevimanus
CGAACAAGTCTACCTCCGACTTCTGGCCCCCAGCTCCCCCACCCTCCACCTCCAGTTGCCAGTTACTGATTACACTTAAATTTTCTCATGTCCTGTAAACATGACTAAACTATCAAGCCGCATGTACCCTCAACGGCCAAGATTTGGACTATATTTTTAGGACAAATTACCGTATTGAAGTGGATTCTCAAATTGAAAATATTCACCATCTTTTTAATGCAGTGTCGTCCGCTGCACAATTCTGGGTTCCAGTTCTTACCTTTTCACTTCCCCCAGCTGTCTCTCTCTCTCTGAATTTACTTTTCCCACTCTTTCTTTTTAGATTTATATAACTTTCTCTTTGCTTCTCTCCCCCTCTCCCTCATCTCTCTCGTTCTTTGTCTTAAGTCTTCCCCGTCTCTCACCCCTCCCCTCCCCCCACCTTTGGCCTGATCAGCAGTCAGTTATACCCGTCACCGCTCCTTCGCATAACGAGTGCAGGCAACAATTATCACACACACTTAGGTCAGATGTATGGAAAGCTAATATATATATATTGTTACGGAAACAGAGAAAGATAACGTACACTTTAACTGAGAATACTAAGAGTCCCTACTGTCCTGTAAAGTTCCAGGTTCAAAACAAAAGAGTTAGGTAAAATTACACAAGTTAAAGTTTAATGCTCAACCTAACAACAAAACATTCAGGACTCATAAGGATAATGTAATGGCAAATAAACAGGTTAAATATATGGTTAACTGCAATAGCCTCTACAACACGAAATTAGCAAAGAGTAAATTTATCTAAGTCAGCCCTGATAAAAATGAAAATACACCGGGTAATGCTCAGTTGAAGGCAAGATAAATTATTACAGATACAAAATATTATTTAAAATGACTGATATAAAACCCCATGATAATCACAAAGACCTCACTAGGCCTAAGAATCAACCCTATGCTACACAGTACAAGAAAAAATGCAACAACAGTTATACTCAAATTACACACAGCTGCTAGATGTTTGGAGATTTCCTTGAGCACTCACGATAATAATATCTCAGCAGGGGAGGACAGAAATGTGAAACAAAATGAGGAGCAGATCTAAGTGGCAATGATGGTAGAGACTGAGTCTCATTATATAGGGGCCGGCAGAGCTTGATACAACTTGTAAGAAGGACGCGCAAATGAAGCGATGGGGACAAATGGAAGCTGACAATCCCGCACTGAATAACAGAAAGGACGACTTACTCTACTATAACGGTAGAAGGGGGGGACTGAGGCAGAACACGCTCGTGATCAAACATGCAGCAACTGTGCGTTAAAATTACACAAAGGATGATGAAATCATAGGCTATGTAACACCTCCCCACAAAGAAAAAGAAATTTACAAAGGAAATTTCTTATTACTCTAAAACAATCTGTCTAAAGTCTAGATAAGCAATCTACAATAACATTTTGTTTCCTAGTGTTACAAAACATGAGATCTCCCTAGCACGTTCAGTCATAGGTACTTGCCAGTATACCTTTAACAAATCAAACTTACTTATGTACCAAGCCTTTCCGATCTTGTCTATGCAATCTTCCACGCGAGGGAGAGGGTAAGTGTCTGTTTTGGTTATCTGATTAACACGTCTGTAGTCAATGCAAAGCCGCTGTGACCCACCTGGGTTTAGGGACTAAAGTGACAGGAGAACTCCACTCGCTTCCTGACAGGGCTCAATCATCTTGTGGTCCAACAGGTTTAAGCTCCTTCTGGATGAGAGGAACTTTCTACTGGGTTCACACGGTAAGGAGGCAATTTAATTGGCTTTGCGTCTCCAACATCGACATCATGCATCAACACAGTGGTTCTTCCTGGAGTGGCACGGAACACTTGCGGGTACTCCCTGCAGTAATGCCGAAAACTCCTGCCTTTCCTCGGGAGGTAGATGAGAAAAGCTTAGTCTGGAGATCATTCATGATATCAGGATTCTTCCCTAAACTATCACTCAGGCTCATGCTGCATGGGAGAGCTTCACTTGCAGACTCGGGTGGAACAGCTACAGTGCAGACTGGATTGCTTTCGTCCTGCCTGTGATATAACTTTAGTATGTTGATGTGACATAGTTGCTTGTTCTTTCTACGATCTGGTGTGGCGAGGACATAGTTGACATCACTGAGTTTCTTCTCCATGAAATAAGGACCACTAAACTTGGCTTGAAGAGGTTGCCCATGTACTGGTAGCAGAATCAAAACTCTGATCTCCTGGCTGAAAGTGGCGTAACCTGGACTTCTTATCATACCAAGTCTTCATCTTCTCCTGAGCAGCTCCTAAATTCTCTCACCAGCTGTAAAGTTATGGACAGCCGTTCTTTGAACTTCATGACATACTCCAGCAGGTTGACGTCATCTTCCTCCGACAGCCAGCATTCCTTGAGTAACTTAAGGGGTCCTCTTACTTCATGGCCAAACAGTAGTTCAAAAGGTGAGAAGCCCAGTGATTCATTTGGAGATTCTCTTGCGGCAAACACAACGAATGGAAGACCTTTATCCCAGTCTTTCTGATTTTCCAAACAGTATTTCTTGAGCATCGATTTGAGTGTTTGATGATATCTCTCCAACGCTCCTTGGGTCTGGGGATGGCAAGTCTGAAGACGTGATCTGGGTGATGCCCAACTCTTTCAGAGACTGCTTGAAAACATTTGACATGAAATTACTTCCCCCGGTCGGACTGTACCTCCTTTGGCAGACCAAACTTTGTGAAGAACCCCAGCATTTTCTTAACCACGTTCTTTGCTGAGATATTTCTAAGTGGAATGGCTTCAGGATAACGAGTAGCCATATCAATCAGGGTCAATATATAAGAAAATCCTGAAGAAGTTTTAGGAAAGAGGGCCCACAATATCCACCAACACACGGGTGAAAGGCGCCTCAAAAGAAGGAATGGGAACTAGAGGTGCAACCTTTTCTGGTCTGATTACACTTCCCCACAACTCGACAGGTGTGACAAGACTTACAATACCAGGAAACATCCCTGAAGATACCTGGCCAGTAGAAGTGTTTCAAAATGCGTGCCACAGTCTTCCTCACTCCAAGGCTATGTCCTGCCAAACTGGTATCATGAGCCACTCTTGAATGATATCCTGCCCTACAAACACGAGGGATGACAACTTGATGTACAACCTCCCATTCACAGTCGGCTGATGCTGTTGGGGGTCTCCACTTCCTCATAAGTACTCCTGACTTTACATAATAACAAGTAGAAGCACCGGCTGACTCTTCTTCACTGTAAGCAGAGTTAGCTAGACCTTTCAACTCAGGGTCAGCAACCTGCAACTCAACCAACTCTTGACGAGACAAATTATCAACACTACGGGGTACTGCCTCATCGGGTGAGTGGTCCAAATTAGCAAGAAAAAGAGTGTCAGCTAGGATAACATCATCATCATCATTATTCTCTAAATCACCAGTAACTTTAGACTTAGCCCTAGTGACAGCACAATAGCTTTGAAGGGAACACATCAGGGACATCACAATCCTGGGACGCAGCCACTGGCTGCTAGACAAGCTGAGGAGCTGGACACACTTGACTTCCACCAATATCATTTCCAAGTAAGAAGAAGTTACACCTGACATTGGGAGTGTCTCAACCAACCCAACCATAACGGAACCATTAACAAAACCAGACTCTAAATTCACTCTGCACAGAGGGACAGAGAAGTAATTATTCCCTACACCTTGGTAAGATTACAGTTTCATCAGAGGAATTAACATTAGAGCCTAGAACACTGGTCAGCATAAGGGATTGGCAAGCACCTGTATCACGATATATTTTGGAACTGATTTCCTGTCATTTACCGTGCACTGTCCAGAGGACCTGACAAAACCATCAGACAGGAAATTAGCACATATGAACTCTTGAGAGTGTCACCCACGTTACTGCTCAAAAGAGGAGCTCCATCATGAGAATTTAAGTTACCCTCAAAGCAGGTTCAGTTAACTCAGTTAAAGAATTCTGGGAACTCTAAGAGTGGACACTAAACCAATTGACTGAATATTTAAAGACTCCTTTTTGTTCAGTGCATCACGCTGTCTCCTGAAACATCTCTCCGTAGTATGACCCAAGCTTACTACAATAAGGTACATTTACTTTTCTGAAATCTAGAGGTGAAGCTGGTATTTACTTCCTGAGAAACATCATCTTTATTCTTCTTTCCTGTTACCTGTACTCTGAGTAGAGGCAACGTACTTACTCTCAGCTTTTCCTTTTTCTCTAGAATATCTCTTTGTGAGTGAGAACATACTCATCAGCTAAAACTGCAGCATCAGACAAATTATCTATTCTTTTCTCATCAAGATATAGGCTTACATCTTTACTAATACACCTTTTTGAAGTCCTCCAGCAAAATCGTCTGCTTAAATTTGTCAAAATCAGAATCCACATTCTTAGAATTTCTTAACCACTGCCTCTAACAAATCTTGTTTGATTTTTGCATACTCAACATGGGATTGCTTATCTTGCTTGTGTAAGTTGTCCTAAATTTTACTCTATAGGCTTCAGGAACAAGCTCATAGGCCTTAAGAATCATGCTCTTTAACTACATCATAATTATCAGATTGGATCCTGGAGGCAAAGATGCATAAGTTACTTGAGCTAATTACCGGTGAGAACAGTTTGAAAGAGTACTGGCTTCAATATTCCTTAGGCCAATTAAAACCTGTAGCTACCCTCTCAAACAACTGAAAATACTTTTTGTTAAATCAGATTCATTAAAAGGAGGGACAAGTTTAACATTTTTAGCCACATCAAAATCATCAGAGCTAGATGATCCAGTTCCACCTTGTTTCATGCGATACTCATGGGTCTGCCTGAATCCTAGCAATTTCAACTTGTGCCTCAGCCTCCTTAGAACGTTAGCTTGAAATTCAGCCTCCTTTACACGAGACTCCGCCTCCTTAGCCTTAGCCTCCTGCAGGGCTAGCTGTAACTTAGCTAATTCAATCTGCGTTTGCTCATTTGGAGGAGTTACATTAAACAAGCTTTCATTAATCATGTCAACAATTTGATCTTTTAGAATGATGAGGAAAGCGAAAACAGCAATTCCCAATTGTTGAGCAACGAGCTTAAGTTCATTCTTTGTTCTGTTTTCTATATCACACTGTTTGCACATTTGACAAAAAATGTTTGGCTTCATCAAGTGTAGTAATAGTAGACATCATGAATAAGTAACAGTCACAAAATATCAAGCAATATCCTTATGATAATATCCTGAATATCCTGATATGAGGTCGCCAAATTTATGTTACATGGAACAGAGAAAGATAACGTACACTTTAAGTGAGAATACTAAGAGTCACTACTGTCCTGTAAAGTTCCAGGTTCAAAACAAAAGAGTTAGGTAAAACTACAAGTTAAAGTTTAATGCTCAAACTAACAACAAAACATTCAGGACTCATAAGGATAATGTAATGGCAAATAAACAGGTTAAATATATGGTTAACTGCAATAGCCTTCTATTAACACAGAAATTAGCAAGAGTAAATTTATCTAAGTCAGCCCTGATAAAATGAAAATACACCGGTAATGCTCAGTTAATGCAAGATAAATTATTACAGATACAAAATATTATTTAAAATGACTGATATAAAACCCCACATTAATCACAAAGACCTCACTAGGCCTAAGAATCAACCCTATGCTACACAGTACAAGAAAAAATGCAACAACAGTTATACTCAAATTACACACAGCTGCTAGATGTTTGGAGATTCCTTGAGCACTCACGATAATAATATCTGTACAGGAGGACAGAGATGTGAACAAAATGAGGAGCAGATCTAAGTGGCAATGATGCAGAGACTGAGCTCATTATATAGGGGCCGGCAGAGCTTGATACAACTTGTAAGAAGGACGCGCAAATGAAGCGATGGGGACAAACAGTTGACAATCCCGCACTGAATAACAGAAAGGACGACTTACTCTACTATAACGGTAGAAGGGGGGGGACTGAGGCAGAACACGCTCGTGATCAAACATGCAGCAACTGTGCGTTAAAATTACACAAAGGATGATGAAATCATAGGCTATGTAACACCTCCCCACAAAGAAAAAGAAATTTACAAAGGAAATTTCTTATTACTCTAAAACAATCTGTCTAAAGTCTAGATAAGCAATCTGCAAATAACATTTTCTTTCCTAGTGTTACAAAACATGAGAACTCCCTAGCACGTTCAGTCATAGGTACTTGCCAGCATCCCTTTAACAAATCAAACTTACTTATGTACCTAGCCTTTCCGATCTTGTCTATGCAATCTTCCACGCGAGGGAGAGGGTAAGTGTCTGTTTTGGTTATGTGATTAACACATCTGTAGTCAATGCAAAGCCGCTGTGACCCACCTGGCTTAGGGACTAAAGTGACAGGAGAACTCCACTCGCTCTGACAGGGCTCAATCATCTTGTGGTTCAACAGGTAGCCAAGCTCCTTCTGGATGAGAGGAACTTTCACTGGGTTCACACGGTAAGGAGGCAGTTTAATTGGCTTTGCGTCTCCAACATCGACATCATGCATCAACACAGTGGTTCTTCCTGGAGTGGCACGGAACACTTGCGGGTACTCCTGCAGTAATGCCGAAAACTCCTGCCTTTCCTCGGGAGGTAGATGAGAAAGCTTAGTCTGGAGATCATTCATGATATCAGGATTCTTCCCCAAACTATCACTCAGGCTCATGCTGCATGGGAGAGCTTCACTTGCAGACTCGGGTGGAACAGCTACAGTGCAGACTGGATTATTTTCGTCCCGCCTGTGATATAACTTTAGCATGTTGATGTGACATAGTTGCTTGTTCTTTCTACAGTCTGGTGTGGCGATGACATAGTTGACATCACTGAGTTTCTTCTCCACGAAATAAGGACCACTAAACTTGGCTTGAAGAGGTTGCCCATGTACTGGTAGCAGAATCAAAACTTGATCTCCTGGCTGAAAGTGGCGTAACCTGGACTTCTTATCATACCAAGTCTTCATCTTCTCCTGAGCAGCTCCTAAATTCTCTCTTGCCAGCTGTAAAGCAGTGGACAGCCGTTCTTTGAACTTCATCACATACTCCAGCAGGTTGACGTCATCTTCCTCCGACAGCCAGCATTCCTTGAGTAACTTAAGGGGTCCTCTTACTTCATGGCCAAACAGTAGTTCAAAAGGTGAGAAGCCCAGTGATTCATCTGGAGATTCTCTTGCGGCAAACACAACGAATGGAAGACCTTTATCCCAGTCTTTCTGATGTTCCAAATAGTATTTCTTGAGCATCGATTTGAGTGTTTGATGATATCTCTCCAACGCTCCTTGGGTCTGGGGATGGTAAGCTGAAGACGTGATCTGGGTGATGCCCAACTCTTTCAGAGACTGCTTGAAAACATTTGATATGAAATTACTTCCCCGGTCGGACTGTACCTCCTTGGGCAGACCAAACTTTGTGAAGAACCCTAGCATTTCCTTAACCACGTTCTTTGCTGTGATATTTCTAAGTGGAATGGCTTCAGGATAACGAGTAGCCATATCAATCAGGGTCAACACATAAGAAAATCCTGAAGAAGTCTTAGGAAGAGGGCCCACAATATCCACCAACACACGGGTGAAAGGCGCCTCAAAAGGAGGAATGGGAACTAGAGGTGCAACCTTTTCGGTCTGATTACACTTCCCCACAACTTGACAGGTGTGACAAGACTTACAATACCAGGAAACATCCCTGAAGATACCTGGCCAGTAGAAGTGTTTCAAAATGCGTGCCACAGTCTTCCTCACTCCAAGGTGTCCTGCCAAACTGGTATCATGAGCCACTCGAATGATATCCTGCCTACAAACACGAGGGATGACAACTTGATGTACAACCTCCCATTCACAGTCGGCTGATGCTGTTGGGGGTCTCCACTTCCTCATAAGTACTCCTGACTTTACATAATAACAAGTAGAAGCACCGGCTGACTCTTCTTCACTGTAATCAGAGTTAGCTAGACCTTTCAACTCAGGGTCAGCAACCTGCAACTCAACCAACTCTTGACGAGACAAATTATCAACACTACGGGGTACTGCCTCATCGGGTGAGTGGTCCAAATTAGCAAGAAAAGTGTCAGCTAGGATAACATCATCATCATCATTATTCTCTAAATCACCAGTAACTTTAGACTTAGCCCTAGTGACAGCACATGCAGGGAACACATCAGGGACATCACAATCCTGGGATGCAGCCACTGGCTCACTAGACAACTGAGGAGCTGGACACACTTGACTTCCACCAATATCATTTCCAAGTAAGAAAGTTACACCTGACATTGGGAGTGTCTCAACCAACCCAACCATAACGGAACCATTAACAAAACCAGACTCTAAATTCACTCTGCACAGAGGGACAGAGAAGTAATTATTCCCTACACCTTGTAAGATTACAGTTTCATCAGAGGAATTAACATTAGAGCCTAGAACACTGGTCAGCATAAGGGATTGGCAAGCACCTGTATCACGATATATTTGATCTGATTTCCTGTTATTACTGTCCAGAGGACTGACAAAACCATCAGACAGGATATTAGCACATGAACTCTTGAGAGTGTCACCCACGTTACTGCTCAAAAGAGGAGCTCCATCATGAGAATTTAAGTTACCCCTCAAAGCAGGTTCAGTTAACTCAGTTAAAGAATTCTGGGAACTCTCAAGAGTGGACACTAGACCAATTGACTGAATATTTAAAGACTCCTTTTTGTTCACATCACGCTGTCTCCTGAAACATCTCTCCGTAGTATGACCAAGCTTACTACAATAAGTACATTTACTTTTCTGAAATCTAGAGGTGAAGCTGATATTTACTTTCTGAGAAACATCATCTTTATTCTCTTTCTTGTTACCTGTACTGTGAGTAGAGGCAACGTACTTACTCTCAGCTTTCCCTTTTTCTCTAGAATATCTCTTGTGAGTGAGAACATACTCATCAGCTAAAACTGCAGCATCAGACAAATTATCTATTCTTTTCTCATCAAGATATAGGCTTACATCTTTACTAATACACCTTTTGAAGTCCTCCAGCAAAATCATCTGCTTAAATTTGTCAAAATCAGAATCCACATTCTTAGAATTTAACCACTGCTCTAACAAATCTTCTTTGATTTTTGAATACTCAACATGGGATTGCTTATCTTGCTTGTAAGTTGTCCTAAATTTTACTCTATAGGCTTCAGGAACAAGCTCATAGGCCTTAAGAATCATGCTCTTAACTACATCATAATTATCAGATTGATCCTGAGGCAAAGATGCATAAGTTACTTGAGCTTTACCGGTGAGAACAGTTTGAAGGAGTACTGGCCAATATTCCTTAGGCCAATTAAAACCTGTAGCTACCCTCTCAAACAACTGAAAATACTTTGTTAAATCAGATTCATTAAAAGGAGGGACAAGTTTAACATTTTTAGCCACATCAAAATCATCAGAGCTAGATGATCCAGTTCCACCTTGTTTCATGCGATACTCATGGTCTGCCTGAATCCTAGCAATTTCAACTTGTGCCTCAGCCTCCTTAGGAACGTGCTTGAAATTCCAGCCTCCTTAACACGAGACTCCGCCTCCTTAGCCTTAGCCTCCTGCAGGGCTTGGCTAGCTGTAACTTAGCTAATTCAATCTGCGTTTGCTCATTTGGAGGAGTTACATTAAACAAGCTTTCATTAATCATGTCAACAATTTGATCTTTAGAATGATTAGAGCGAACAGCAATTCCCAATTGTTGAGCAACGAGCTTAAGTTCATTCTTTGTTCTGTTTTCTATATCACACACTGTTTGCACATTTGACAAAAAATCTTTGGCTTCATCAAGTGTAGTAATAGTAGACATCATGAATAAGTAACAGTCACAAAATATCAAGCAATATCCTTATGATAATATCCTGAATATCCTGATATGAGGTCGCCAAATTTATGTTACGGAACAGAGAAAGATAACGTACACTTTAAGTGAGAATACTAAGAGTCACTACTGTCCCGTAAAGTTGCAGGTTCAAAACAAAAGAGTTAGGTAAAATTACAAGTTAAAGTTTAATGCTCAAACTAACAACAAAACATTCAGGACTCATAAGGATAATGTAATGGCAAATAAACAGGTTAAATATATGGTTAACTGCAATAGCCTCTATTAACACGAAATTAGCAAGAGTAAATTTATCTAAGTCAGCCCTGATAAAATGAAAATACACCGGGTAATGCTCAGTTAATGCAAGATAAATTATTACAGATACAAAATATTATTTAAAATGACTGATATAAAACCCCACATTAATCACAAAGACCTCACTAGGCCTAAGAATCAACCCTATGCTACACAGTACAAGAAAAAATGCAACAACAGTTATACTCAAATTACACACAGCTGCTAGATGTTTGGAGATTCCTTGAGCACTCACGATAATAATATCTGTACAGGGGAGGACAGAGATGTGAACAAAATGAGGAGCAGATCTAAGTGGCAATGATGCAGAGACTGAGCTCATTATATAGGGGCCGGCAGAGCTTGATACAACTTGTAAGAAGGATGCGCAAATGAAGCGATGGGGACAGACAGTTGACAATCCCGCACTGAATAACAGAAAGGACGACTTACTCTACTATAACGGTAGAAGGGGGGGACTGAGGGAGAACACGCTCGTGATCAAACATGCAGCAACTGTGCGTTAAAATTACACAAAGGATGATGAAATCATAGGCTATGTAACACCTCCCCACAAAGAAAAAGAAATTTACAAAGGAAATTTCTTATTACTCTAAAACAATCTGTCTAAAGTCTAGATAAGCAATCTTCAAATAACATTTTCTTTCCTAGTGTTACAAAACATGAGAACTCCCTAGCACGTTCAGTCATAGGTACTTGCCAGTATCCCTTTAACAAATCAAACTTACTTATGTACCTAGCCTTTCCGATCTTGTCTATGCAATCTTCCACACGAGGGGGAGGGTAAGTGTCTGTTTTGGTTATCTGATTAACACGTCTGTAGTCAATGCAAAGCCGCTGTGACCCACCTGGCTTAGGGACTAAAGTGACAGGAGAACTCCACTCGCTCTGACAGGGCTCAATCATCTTGTGGTTCAACAGGTAGCCAAGCTCCTTCTGGATGAGAGGAACTTTCACTGGGTTCACATGGTAAGGAGGCAATTTAATTGGCTTTGCGTCTCCAACATCGACATCATGCATCAACAAAGTGGTTCTTCCTGGAGTGGCACGGAACACTTGCGGGTACTCCTGCAGTAATGCCGAAAACTCCTGCCTTTCCTCGGGAGGTAGATGAGAAAGCTTAGTCTGGAGATCATTCATGATATCAGGATTCTTCCCCAAACTATCACTCAGGCTCATGCTGCATGGGAGAGCTTCACTTGCAGACTCGGGTGGAACAGCTACAGTGCAGACTGGATTATTTTCGTCCCGCCTGTGATATAACTTTAGCATGTTGATGTGACATAGTTGCTTGTTCTTTCTACAATCTGGTGTGGCGATGACATAGTTGACATCACTGAGTTTCTTCTCCACGAAATAAGGACCACTAAACTTGGCTTGAAGAGGTTGCCCATGTACTGGTAGCAGAATCAAAACTTGATCTCCTGGCTGAAAGTGGCGTAACCTGGACTTCTTATCATACCAAGTCTTCATCTTCTCTTGAGCAGCTCCTAAATTCTCTCTTGCCAGCTGTAAAGCAGTGGACAGCCGTTCTTTGAACTTCATCACATACTCCAGCAGGTTGACGTCATCTTCCTCCGACAGCCAGCATTCCTTGAGTAACTTAAGGGGTCCTCTTACTTCATGGCCAAACAGTAGTTCAAAAGGTGAGAAGCCCAGTGATTCATTTGGAGATTCTCTTGCGGCAAACACAACGAATGGAAGACCTTTATCCCAGTCTTTCTGATGTTCCAAACAGTATTTCTTGAGCATCGATTTGAGTGTTTGATGATATCTCTCCAACGCTCCTTGGGTCTGGGGATGGTAAGCTGAAGACGTGATCTGGGTGATGCCCAACTCTTTCAGAGACTGCTTGAAAACATTTGACATGAAATTACTTCCCCGGTCGGACTGTACCTCCTTGGGCAGACCAAACTTTGTGAAGAACCCTAGCATTTCCTTAACCACGTTCTTTGCTGAGATATTTCTAAGTGGAATGGCTTCAGGATAACGAGTAGCCATATCAATCAGGGTCAACACATAAGAAAATCCTGAAGAAGTCTTAGGAAGAGGGCCCACAATATCCACCAACACACGGGTGAAAGGCGCCTCAAAAGGAGGAATGGGAACTAGAGGTGCAACCTTTTCGGTCTGATTACACTTCCCACAACTTGACAGGTGTGACAAGACTTACAATACCAGGAAACATCCCTGAAGATACCTGGCCAGTAGAAGTGTTTCAAAATGCGTGCCACAGTCTTCCTCACTCCAAGGTGTCCTACCAAACTGGTATCATGAGCCACTCGAATGATATCCTGCCTACAAACACGAGGGATGACAACTTGATGTACAACCTCCCATTCACAGTCGGCTGATGCTGTTGGGGGTCTCCACTTCCTCATAAGTACTCCTGACTTTACATAATAACAAGTAGAAGCACCGGCTGACTCTTCTTCACTGTAAGCAGAGTTAGCTAGACCTTTCAACTCAGGGTCAGCAACCTGCAACTCAACCAACTCTTGACGAGACAAATTATCAACACTACGGGGTACTGCCTCATCGGGTGAGTGGTCCAAATTAGCAAGAAAAGTGTCAGCTAGGATAACATCATCATCATCATTATTCTCTAAATCACCAGTAACTTTAGACTTAGCCCTAGTGACAGCACATGCAGGGAACACATCAGGGACATCACAATCCTGGGATGCAGCCACTGGCTCACTAGACAACTGAGGAGCTGGACACACTTGACTTCCACCAATATCATTTCCAAGTAAGAAAGTTACACCTGACATTGGGAGTGTCTCAACCAACCCAACCATAACGGAACCATTAACAAAACCAGACTCTAAATTCACTCTGCACAGAGGGACAGAGAAGTAATTATTCCCTACACCTTGTAAGATTACAGTTTCATCAGAGGAATTAACATTAGAGCCTAGAACACTGGTCAGCATAAGGGATTGGCAAGCACCTGTATCACGATATATTTGATCTGATTTCCTGTTATTACTGTCCAGAGGACTGACAAAACCATCAGACAGGATATTAGCACATGAACTCTTGAGAGTGTCACCCACGTTACTGCTCAAAAGAGGAGCTCCATCATGAGAATTTAAGTTACCCCTCAAAGCAGGTTCAGTTAACTCAGTTAAAGAATTCTGGGAACTCTCAAGAGTGGACACTAGACCAATTGACTGAATATTTAAAGACTCCTTTTTGTTCACATCACGCTGTCTCCTGAAACATCTCTCCGTAGTATGACCAAGCTTACTACAATAAGTACATTTACTTTTCTGAAATCTAGAGGTGAAGCTGGTATTTACTTCCTGAGAAACATCATCTTTATTCTCTTTCCTGTTACCTGCACTGTGAGTAGAGGCAACGTACTTACTCTCAGCTTTCCCTTTTTCTCTAGAATATCTCTTGTGAGTGAGAACATACTCATCAGCTAAAACTGCAGCATCAGACAAATTATCTATTCTTTTCTCATCAAGATACTGGCTTACATCTTTACTAATACACCTTTTGAAGTCCTCCAGCAAAATCATCTGCTTAAATTTGTCAAAATCAGAATCCACATTCTTAGAATTTAATCACTGCTCTAACAAATCTTCTTTGATTTTTGCATACTCAACATGGGATTGCTTATCTTGCTTGTAAGTTGTCCTAAATTTTACTCTATAGGCTTCAGGAACAAGCTCATAGGCCTTAAGAATCATGCTCTTAACTACATCATAATTATCAGATTGATCCTGAGGCAAAGATGCATAAGTTACTTGAGCTTTACCGGTGAGAACAGTTTGAAGGAGTACTGGCCAATATTCCTTAGGCCAATTAAAACCTGTAGCTACCCTCTCAAACAACTGAAAATACTTTGTTAAATCAGATTCATTAAAAGGAGGGACAAGTTTAACATTTTTAGCCACATCAAAATCATCAGAGCTAGATGATCCAGTTCCACCTTGTTTCATGCGATACTCATGGTCTGCCTGAATCCTAGCAATTTCAACTTGTGCCTCAGCCTCCTTAGAACGTGCTTGAAATTCAGCCTCCTTAACACGAGACTCCGCCTCCTTAGCCTTAGCCTCCTGCAGGGCTAGCTGTAACTTAGCTAATTCAATCTGCGTTTGCTCATTTGGAGGAGTTACATTAAACAAGCTTTCATTAATCATGTCAACAATTTGATCTTTAGAATGATGAGAGCGAACAGCAATTCCCAATTGTTGAGCAACGAGCTTAAGTTCATTCTTTGTTCTGTTTTCTATATCACACTGTTTGCACATTTGACAAAAAATCTTTGGCTTCATCAAGTGTAGTAATAGTAGACATCATGAATAAGTAACAGTCACAAAATATCAAGCAATATCCTTATGATAATATCCTGAATATCCTGATATGAGGTCGCCAAATTTATGTTACGGAACAGAGAAAGATAACGTACACTTTAAGTGAGAATACTAAGAGTCACTACTGTCCCGTAAAGTTCCAGGTTCAAAACAAAAGAGTTAGGTAAAATTACAAGTTAAAGTTTAATGCTCAAACTAACAACAAAACATTCAGGACTCATAAGGATAATGTAATGGCAAATAAACAGGTTAAATATATGGTTAACTGCAATAGCCTCTATTAACACGAAATTAGCAAGAGTAAATTTATCTAAGTCAGCCCTGATAAAATGAAAATACACCGGGTAATGCTCAGTTAATGCAAGATAAATTATTACAGATACAAAATATTATTTAAAATGACTGATATAAAACCCCACATTAATCACAAAGACCTCACTAGGCCTAAGAATCAACCCTATGCTACACAGTACAAGAAAAAAATGCAACAACAGTTATACTCAAATTACACACAGCTGCTAGATGTTTGGAGATTTCTTGAGCACTCACAATAATAATATCTGTACAGGGGAGGACAGAGATGTGAACAAAATGAGGAGCAGATCTAAGTGGCAATGATGCAGAGACTGAGCTCATTATATAGGGGCCGGCAGAGCTTGATACAACTTGTAAGAAGGACGCGCAAATGAAGCGATGGGGACAAACAGTTGACAATCCCGCACTGAATAACAGAAAGGACGACTTACTCTACTATAACGGTAGAAGGGGGGACTGAGGCAGAACACGCTCGTGATCAAACATGCAGCAACTGTGCGTTAAAATTACACAAAGGATGATGAAATCATAGGCTATGTCTCTATATATATATATCTATATATATATATATATATATATATATATATATATATATATTTAAAATTGTATTTCTCATTATGTGCCAAGTTCAAATAGAGCACACCAGACCAATATTCGTAATTTTTGTTTGAGTGACCGTTCCACTTCACATAGCTGGGTAGCTGGGCTTATAAACTGCACACACACACACACACACACACGACTTAAATTTTGCATTGACAGCGTGGCGACTACAAATACAGTCATTCTAACAACTGGATCTGCTGGCTCCAAACCTTTCCTGTCCCAGTCAAACTCCACATTCAATAACCGGTTATTGAATGAGGAGTTTGACTGGGTCAGGGAAGGTTTGGAGCAAGCAGATCCAGTTGTTAGAATGACTATATTTTTAGTCGCCACCCTGTCAGTGCAAAATTTAAGTCGTGTGTGTGTGTGTGTGTGTGTGTGTGTGTGTGTGTGTGTCCAGTTTATAAGCCCAGCTACACAGCTATGTGAAGTGGAACGGTCACTCTAATAAAAATTACGAATATTGGTCTGGTGTTCTCTATTTGAACTTAACACATAATGAGAAATACAGTTATATATATATATATATATATATATATATATATATATATATATATATATATATATATATATATATATAAATCTCTCCATACATCTGACCTAAGTGTGTGTGATAAATGTTGCCTGCACACGATATACGAAGGAGCGGTGACGGTATAACTGACTGCTGATCAGGCCTAAGGTGGGGGGAGGGGAGGGGTGAGAGGCGGGGAAGACTTAAGACAAAGAACGAGAGAGAAGGGGGAGAGGGGGAGAGAAGCAAAGAGAAAGTTATATAAATTTAAAAAGAAAGAGTGAGTGGGAAAAGTAAATTCAGAGAGAGAGAGAGAGAGAGAGAGAGAAAGAAAGAGACAGCTGGGGGAAGAGAAAAGGTAAGCACTGGAATGGATTACAATGATGGTGAATATTTTCAATTTGAGAATGCAGTTCAATACGGTAATAATTTATTCTAAAAATATGGTCCAAATCTTGGCCGTTGAAAGCGTGTGCGACGACAGTTTAGTCATGTTTACAGGACATGAGAAAATTTGCGGCTAATCTGTAACTGACAGCTGAAGGTGGAGGGTGGGGGAGTTGGGGGTAGAAGGCGGGGTAGACTTGGTCGCGATTCCCCCCTTCCCTCTGTCCAGGGTGGAGGGGGGAAGGAAGGGGTAACCCCTGAGCAGAAATTAGTACGCATGACTGTACCTCTTTTATTACCTCATCCATGTACAGATTGAACAACCATGGAGACATGACACATCCCTGTTTCAACCCAACTTTCAGAGAAAAATTCACTTAGTTCACCATCCACACGCACTGCAGCCTTCGCACCATCATACATACTCTTCACAGCATTCAACAACTTCCCGTCTACTCCATATATTCTTAACACTTTCCACAATCCTTGTCTATCCACCCTGTCATATGCTTTCTTCAAATCCATGATATATATATATATATATATATATATATATATATATATATATATATATATATATATATATATATTGTTACGGAACAGAGAAAGATAATGTACACTTTAAGTGAGAATACTAAAAATCACTACTGTCCCGTAAAGTTCCAGGTTCAAAACAAAAGAGTTAGGTAAAATTACAAGTTAAAGTTTAATGCTCAAACTAACAAAAAAATATTCAGGACTCATAAGGATAATGTAATGGCAAAAAACAGGTTAAATATATGGTTAACTGCAATAGCCTCTATTAACACGAAATTAGCAAGAGTAAATTTATCTAAGTCAGCCCTGTTAAAATGAGATACCAGATAATACTCAGTGAATGCCAGATATATTATTACAGATACAAAATATTATTAACGATGGCTAACAATAAGAACCCTACATAAATTACAAAAACCTTACTAGGCCTAAGAATTAACCCTATGGTACACAGTACAAGGAAAAAATGCAACAACAGTTATACTCAGGTGACACACAGCTGCTAGATGGTTGGAGACTTCCTGAGCACTCACAATAATAATAACTGTACAGGGGAGGACAGAGATGTGAGCAAAATGAGGAGTAGATCTAAGTGGCAATAATGCAGAGACTGAGCTCATTATATAGGGGCCAGCAGAGCTTGATACAACTTGTAAGAAGGAAGCGCAAATGAAGCCATGGGGACAAAGAGTTGACAATCCTGCTCTGAACAACAGAAAGGACGACTTACTCTACAATAACGGTAGAAAGGGGGGGGGGACTGAGGCAGAACACTCTCGTGATCAAACATGCAGCATACTGTGCGTTAAAATTACACAAAGGATGATGAAATCATAGGCTATGTAACAATATATATATATATATATATATATATATATATATATATATATATATATAATAGATAGATAGATAGATAGATTACATAGTTGTACATGAACACCGACCAAACAGTTTTAGAAATGATACGGAGTGTGGACGTAGTGGTGGTGATGGTCGTTGGTGTAGTAGCGGTGGTAGTGGTGGTGGTGGTGGTGGTGGTGGTGGGTGTAGTGGTGGTTGTAGTGGTGGTAGCTAAAATTAATTATTGTCAGTCAGAGTGATGTTGTTATACACTATCTGTCGACAGTGTAATAGAGAACAACATTTTTATTCAAATGTTACTGATAAATTTTAGGGATGGAAAAAGTGCAGAGACAAAAGATGAAACACGCGCGCGCGCGCGCGCACACACACACACACACACACACACACACACACACACACACACACACACACACGTCCGTGTATGTATTTGTGTGCGTATATGTGAGCGTGTATATGTGTGTGCGTACATGTGTGTGTGTGTATATGTACATGTGTGTGCATGCGAATCTGTATGTGTGGAGGTGTGTGTTTATGTATGCCCGTGTATGTGTATGTGCATACGTGTTTTTTTTTTTTTTTCCCGGCCTATCAACCATTGGGGCCGAAGCCCCTGGTTATTAAGGTCATATATATATATATGTATATATATATATATATATATATATATATATATATATATATATATAAACATATATACATATATATACAAACATATATATACATACATACATACACACACACACACACACACACACACACACACACACACACACACACACTACCAAGCATACATACAGACACTTTCATGCAAACGTACATACGTGTGTATATATGTATGTTTACATGTATGCGTATACTGCACACGTGAATGTGTGTGTGTGTGTGTGTGTGTGTGTGTGTGTGTGTGTGTGTGTGTGTGTGTGTGTGTGCATGTGCATGTCCGCGCGCGTATGTTTGTAAGTTTGCTTTCATTTTCAGTCTTTAACTAGTACTCTTTTTCTTCCTTTTCGTTATTCTGGTCTCTCCGTACACCAAATACTTGCCCTTTATTTTCCCGCGGCCCCATAGCACCAGGCTTTGAATCCGTGTGCGGGCAGCTGGCGCCACTCGATTGTGGTGTCTATCCACCCTTTCTGGGTGGGTAAACTTAGTGCCGTGGGTTAACACTCAGTACCTGCAGTAACCTGGATAATGCAGCGGCCATGTATCCCAGAATAGGGAATGATGTCCCACCACTGGCTCAAAGGCCTAAGTTACGGAGATGAGCACGGTGACTCAGCGATACATAGCACCTGCCCATGCCTTTAATTGTCGCACTTTTTCCCAGTTTCCCTAATCCCCATCCTGTACTTGTTTTCCACCCCTTCCCCTTCACTCTTCAGTATGTTCCAGTCTCATCCATATGCCACTTCTTCCTCTCTCCCCCCACTGCCTTTGCCTCTTCTCTTTCCCCTTCCCTCTGCCCCTTTCCGTCATTCCTCTCCGTTTCCTTCCCCGTCATTATTCTCCTGCCTCCCCTTTTCATCTTTCCTTCTTCCTTCTCTCCACTACCTTTCCTCCATCTCCTTGCCCTCCCCCCTCCATTCACCTGTGTAGCCGAGAGTGGTTTTCTTTGTACCGACACCCCTTGTTCCTTGCCTTTCCAGCTTTCCCTCTCCTACACTTGTCTTCCCTACCTTCCTCCACTGTCCAGGATCTTTCCTCCTCCCCCTCCTTTTCCCATCTCCTCTGTGCTTTGTAAGTCGTTCGTCTCCCCTCTTTCTTCTGTTCACCTCCCTCTCTTCTCCCTCATTCCCCTCACTCATCTTCCCCCTCCACCATTCGACCATCACTAGCCCTCTTTCCTCCCCAAGCTTCCTCCTTCCCTCTCTTCTTCCCTGCATTTTCCCCTTCCCCTCCTCCTCCTTCTCCAGCTTCCTCTATCTTGTTCCTCTCTTTCCTTCCTCACCTTTCCATTCTTTCCTCCCCCTCCTCTTCATCCTTCCCCCCTTTCCGGCCATCCCGTCACCCTCACGCATCTCTCCTTCCACAGCTTCCTCTTCCCCCATTCCATCCTTGCTCCCCCATTCTTTCCTTGCTTTCCCATTCACTTTCATTTCTTCCTCCTCTCCTTTCCCCTGTCTTTCTTTCCCCCTCCTTCTTTCTTCCATGTCATCCTCATCCTTTCCTTTTTAATTTCTTCCTCCTCCCATTTCCTTATCTCTAAATTCTCCCCCATTCCTCTTTCTTTCCTCCGTTCCCTCCCTCCTCTGTTCTTTCCATTTTCCTCGCTTTCCTCATTCTTTTCTTCCTCCTCCCTTCCCATTTTTTCCCTTTGTTTCTCTTCCCTTTTCCTTCCTCCTCCCTTTCCCATTTCTTTCCTTCCTCCTCCCTTTCTTCATTTCTTCCTCCGCCCATTCCCCCTTTTTCCCTTCCTCCCTCCTCCTCCTTTTCATTTCCTCCTTCCTTTCCCTTTCGTCCTCCTCCATTTCCTGACTTTCCTTCCTACCACTTCTCCCCTCCTCACTCTCCCACCACCACACTACCACAGTACACCCCGAGAGTGGTTTTCTCTGTCGAGACGCACATTATCCCCGTCAGTTGTTCAAATAGGAGCTAATCGTCCGGTTCGTTAGACCACTTTAAGTACGGCCGGGAAAATTTACATGGGAAGGCTCCTGAGAGGGTATATTTTTCGAGACGGTAATTTTTCAACTCCCCTCCCCCCACAAAAGTTTAAAAATAAAAATGTAAGTTATGTGCGCCTGGTTACTGCTTCCTGCTAGGTTATGCTGGCTGGTTTGCCTTTATTTTTTCTCTGTTTACGTATTTTGTGTGTGTGTCTTTAGCTGCATATTCCTCTTCTTTTGTAGTCGTTAGTCTTTACCTTTATTCTGTTGTCCATAGTCTTTAGGTTTTACTAGTTTTTATACTTTCCTCTTTTATGTTGTTACGCTGCTTGTTCGGCAGTTTTATTTTCATTATGTTTATTTATTTTCTCATACACTTTATTTTCATTATTTATGTGTATATTTTCCCCTCCTGCACTTTATTTTCAGTACTTATTTTTTATTTATCTGTTTTCTCCTACACTTTCCACTCTCACCCTTCCACTGGGTGAGTTTGACTTTCTTTTTTCATGTTTTACTTTCTTTTTAATACATACTTCTCGGTTTTCTGGATTCCTTGCTGTGTTTTGAGTTTTTAAAATGAACTAGCGTCATCAGCTCTCTTTAACTTATCCTTGGTTTCGTTGGTTGTGTTCATTTTTTGCACCCGCACAAATCAAGCGAGAGCGGTTGCACAATCGCCTAACCAATCAGCAGAGTCAGAGCAATTAGTAGAGCAGATATAAACGAGTGATATGCAGATTAAATAACTAAGGAAGAGGTGTTACGTATTCCCCCGAACAAAAAAACGACCCATTATCCTATTCATACATGTTTTTTGCTTGATTATGTTATTTTTCTGACGCCAGATTTTTTTTTTTTTTTTTTTTTATGCTGCCGACAGACTTCATTCTTGATACCTTGAGACAAGTTAACTTACGCTGCCGCCAGACCATTTTTACTCATTCTGCAATGAAGTCTCCAAGACGAAATTAGAGTACCGAGTAGCATTCTGGTTGACAGTGAACGGTTCCTAGCACCATTTTCGTTGCGATTTATTCCGTATAACACACCAAGATATTGTCGTTTATGTTGTTTATGCATTTTTTATTACTTCGTTTGCCTCAGTAACCTACAGCCGTGAGCAAAAGTTCGCTGACAGTCCTCCTCCAGCACTGTGTCCCGCCTTCGTAACCCCCATGCCTCCATAAACTACAGACAGCATCCATCCTTCTCATACTCCTTTGTAGATGATGCAATACAAGTGGAAATGTTGGGTGGGAGAGAGACACAGGTTTTAACTTGAACTGTGTGTTTTCTCACACGTTTCGGGCTACACAGAACCCAGCACAACTCCCGAAGATGGGTTCTGGGTTGCCCGAAACGTGTGAGAAAATAAAGAGGTCAAGCTCTGTCTCTCTTTCCCACCCAACATTTCACGCTCCTTTGTTGTGTGCGTCATATTGTTGGCACGTAATGATCCGTGTTCTCGTCAGGTAAGGAAGGTCACTAGCACCTCTTCCTTAGCGATTTATTTTGTGGTATGGCTGGTTAATGACTTTGTACGTAATTTATGCAGAGTATGGCGACATCAGATGGATTATTGTAGTTCAGGCGAGGACAGTACGGTGTAATAAACTAAATAAGTCGCAGAGGAAAAGGTGTTAGGGAGCTTCTTTAACCGTCGAGGAGACTGGCCAAAGTCCATGTAGCACCTTGCAAAGTCACAGCAGGTAAAATATGCCCTTCCCCCTCCCCCAAAAAAATATACAAATAAATAAACATAAGAACTCTTTCTCTACCTTGAAACGATAAAGAGGTTAATTGTGTTCTTGCTGACGGTAGATAGTTTTATTCAGTAGCAGGTAAACCCTCAGAGGTATAACTAGGCCATTGTACTAAATGGAGATCGCAGGGATGGGTTCAGTACTTGACCTTAATGTGCTAAATACGGTCGCTTATTCTCGTCGGCGTAGGAAGCTCCCTTACACCTTTTCCTAAGCGATTTATTTGGCATATTTCACATTACTCCCTTTTTCTGTTGTGTAAATCCTTCTACTGTCGCCATATTCTGCATAAATAACGTACAAAAATAAATCGGTAAAGAAGAGGTGGTAGGGAGCTTCCTTAAACGACTTCATTACGGGCCAGATCCTCTTCAGAAAATTAGTAAATTAAAAAGATAAATGAATAAATAAATTAATTAATTACTGTAATTAATTAAGAAATAATAATGATAATAATAGAGATTTTTATTTTCTCATTGTCACTAGATAGTTATATTGAGGGAAAAAACAAAGATCTGATAGGGATATTCTGGTAGATCAAGAAATCGCTAATACACGAGCTTTGCCAGGAAGTGCTTAATCCTGCCTGCTTCTCCCCCACTAAACGATTAAAGAGAATTTGCCACTTTTAATTGCGGATATTGCAAGGCTTGTCATCGGCATCAGCACACGGATATTACCGCGAGGAATTGTGTGTTGCAGATACCGCACCTAGTGTGTGTCTGTCGATCTGTATGTCTTTATTTTTGTTTTTGCCCGACTCTGCTTCTTGTGAGAGCTCCTACAGTTGAAAGAACGTGTGTAGCAGGACTTGAATATGTCTGTCTCTCAGTGTGTCTGCCTGTCATTCTGCCTCCGTATCTGTGTGCCTGTCATTCTGTCTCCCTGTCTGTGTGCCTGTCATTCTGTCGACCTGTCTGTGTGCCTGTCATTCTGTCTCCCTGTCTGTCTGCCTGTCATTCTGTCGCCCTGCCTGTGTGCCTGTCATTCTGTTTCCCTGTCTGTCTGTCTGTTGCACGACATTGTATTAGGTAAGGGTGGCCTAGTCAAGTATGGCGGTGAGGAAATGTGTTGACTCGAGTTTCTATCGATCCGTCTGTGTACGGTATCTGTCTTCTTGTCTGTCTGTCTATCTATTTATCTATCTGTTTTGTGTGAGGTGGTCTTGTTGAGAATCGCAATGAGGAAGTGTGTTTCGCAGGATTTGAGTATGCCTGTCAGCCTATCTGTCTGTCAGCCAGTCAATGGATCTGTCTATTGCCTAACGCTGCATCCTGTGAGAGGTGGCCTGGTTGAGTATCTTAGTAAAGAAATGGGGTCTGTAGGCTTTGAGGAAAGATGTGTTGTAGGAAAACGGGTATTGAAATGGGAAAATAAGTTGATTAGGGCCACGGACACAAATGGCTGTTTTAATAAGAAATGGCTGTTTAAATAAGAAATGACTTCAAATGAAAAATGTCTGTTTAGATAAGAAAGGTCTGTTTAGATAAGAAATGGCTGTTTATATAAGAAATGGCTGTTTAGATAGGGAATGGCTATTAAGGAAAAAAATGAGTGTTTAGGTAAGAAATGGCTGTTTAGATAAGAAATGGCTGTTTAGATAAGAAATGGCTGTTTAATTAGGAAATGGCTGCTTAGATAAGAAAGAGCTGTTTAAATAAGGAGTTAGTGTAGCGGAAGACGAACACAGAACTGTTAACAAAATGTGTCTAAGAGAAAGTGGATACTGAAATGG
Organism: Coenobita brevimanus; assembly: GCF_032717465.1. NCBI lineage: Eukaryota > Metazoa > Arthropoda > Malacostraca > Decapoda > Coenobitidae > Coenobita > Coenobita brevimanus. The sequence continues at coordinate 4,050,452 of NC_136954.1, forward strand.
AGAAATGCATTTAGCAGAAAATTCGTGCCCAGATTCACAGACGAAGTTAGGATCAACTTCGTGTTGTAATTTGCCGTTTATTTTTGCAGGAAGGGCTAGGAAGATGTAGAATTGCAGGAAGGACAAGGAGAATATAGAATTGCAGGAAGGACAAGGAGAATATAGAATTGCAGGAAGGACAAGGAGAATATAGAATTGCAGGAAGGACAAGGAGAATATAGAATTGCAGGAAGGACAAGGAGAATATAGAATTGCAGGAAGGACAAGGAGAATATAGAATTGCAGGAAGGACAAGGAGAATATAGAATTGCAGGAAGGACAAGGAGAATATGGAACTGCAGGAAGGACAAGGAGAATATCGAATCTTTCTAGGTCACTTGTTATTGGTGCAAAATCAGCTATTATTTACGAGAGAGAAATCATAGTAAGGATAATTAAAGAGAATGCAGAATAATCCTTTGTCTCATTTATATTTCTTACTGGAAAAAGACGTAATGAGAAAAGTTACGACATGCAGTGGTTCGTAAAAATGTTGCAGCATCCCACCCTTGAAAAATGCAAGGCTGAAATGTGAGTCGCAGAAACAGTGCTGAAATTAGGAAATGTGTGTAATGGGAACCAGAGGCTGAAATGAAGGTAACTGTTTAGGAGGATACTGATACGGTAATGTTAAAATGGTTGTAGCAGAGATGGGCGAGTGAAATAAGAATGTGTGTGTGTGTGTGTGTGTGTGTGTGTGTGTGTGTGTGTGTGTGTGTGTGTAGGAGAAGAACGAAACACCAGACTAAGAAATGTGTGTGTTTGTAGGAGAAGGAAGTATGAGAATAAGAAAATGTGTATAGCTGAACATAAACTTAGCTCAGGACCAGGAAAATATGTCTTTTTCAGGGCAAAAGCTGAATTATCATGGCAGATCTTTGTGATGGTGTACTGGTGATTTTAAAAGAAATTATGGTTAAAGCTATTGCAACTTTTCTTTATTAAGAAGGTATTTCCCAGAATGTATGAAGGTAAACTGATTTCATTGTCTTCGGATTCTGCAACACATTCGTTATTCACTGTTTTCATTTAAATACATTTCTGAACATGAGATTTTAAGCATATCAATTACTTAGACAGTAATAGTCTCTTTTTATATATACCTGTACAGTGTACACTCATAAATTCGTCTTTTATGGCTATTTAGTAGTAACTATCAGATCAGGGCAACTTTAGGAAATTCCAAGGCAAACTCCATCCGCCTGCCTCGTTAAATGCCTTCCCGTTCGCTTATGTAACAGAATACTAAATAAATAAATAAATATGTAAATAAAAAGTACGAGGTAACAAGTCTTGAACTGTGGAAATGCGTAAAAAATTTTTATTGAAATCATAGTTGATTTTAAAAGAAAATTTAAATGAAGAAAAAAACACTGAGATGAAGATACGAGTGTTACCAGAGTCCAACAGTGAAAAAAAAAAAATGCTTAAGAAAGCGGATATTGAAAGACATAAAATCGTTTAGGAAAAGAATTTGATGTACCATCGATAAAAAAAAGTATCGGGACCCTTTCAGTGTGAGACATTATGATACACGGACTATGATTTACGGGAAATGACATGGTTATGTCATTTTGTATCTTTCATTTGTGTTGTTATCATACATTTTACAGATATATAGCTGGATTAGTCAGCGTAAGTACTTGGGTATTGTGATGAGTAAGGATGGAGGTTTGGAGGGTGAAGTGCTTGAAAGGGTACAGCAGGGAAGAAAGGTTGCTGGTTCTTTGAAAGCAGTGATAAGAAACAGGGAAGTGAGCATGGAAGTGAAAAAGTTATTACATGACAGTATTGTGATACCAACTGTAACGTATGGAAGTGAAGCTTGGACGTTGTTGGAAGGACACAAATCAAGAGTGAGAGCAGTGGAAATGAGTTATTTAAGAGGAGCCTGTGGAGTCACATGGAGAGAGAGGGTGACGAATGAGGATATAAAGGAGCGTTGTGGTGTGGATGTGGATGTGATAGGAAGCGTTATGAAGAACACGCTGAGGTGGTTTGGCCCTGTGGAGAGGGTGAAAGACTGACAAGGAGAGTGTATGTGAGTGAGGTGGAGGGGGGAAGAGGGAGGGGGAGGCCGAGGATGAGATGGAGGGATGGGTTGGAGAGGTATATGAGAGATGGGGGTGTGAGTTGGGAGCAGGGCAGTGAAATGGCAGGGGACAGGGCGACTTGGAGGCGATTTGTTTGTGGAGGCGATTTGTTTGTGGCCACCCCAAACGGGATTGAGGCGTCTGGCAATAGATAGATAGATAGTCGGCGTAACATTGTACTACATGGTAAATCAACGATTTTTGTGAATTAAACAGGCATGCCAACACTACCGATTGAACCTGAGACGATGTATTTCACATCTTATCCAACCCCAGGGTGCAGATACTTTTTTTTTTTTTTATCGATGGTACAAAATAGGAAACGTATTTAGTAGGAGACTTCCTTCCAGCCTTCCTCCTCCCCGCTTCCCTCTCCCACGCCACCCTCCATCTTCCTACCCCCATCTTCTCAGGCTGGTGACAAGCCAGAATAAGCGAAATATTGCTAAACAAAATATTTCATCACATGTTTCACAAGGTGATAGTCACTCAGATATGGATGTGAAGTTTGCTGGATGAGTGCAGGAAGGAAAAACGCGTTTAAACTCATAAACAAAACCTCTTCAGACCGGCGATGTAGCTTTCTTCGACTATATTGCTAAAACTGAGTGAGCCAAAGTGTGGAGTAACCTTAATCTTTATGGTAATTTCTGAAAATGTGATGACGACAGAACATTATATCAAACTTCGCTTAATTTCTGAAAATGTGATGACGACAGAACATTATATCAAACTTCGCTTCAGCGTTGCTGACTGCATTCTCTAATGTGGGATGCAGGCTGGGCACATAAAGCAATTTGCAAGTGTTACATAAACGGCCATCAGAATTTTGAGGCTGGCTTGCACCTTTGTGCACCCATTAAAAAAAAAAAAAAAGTCTTATCACATCAGTCTTGATATCTCCTGACTTTTTCTTTCTTTTTCTCTCTCTCTCTCTCTCCCCTCTTTCTCTCTCTCTCTCTCTCTCTCTCTCTCTCTCTCTCTTTTACAGCTTTTGAGAGTTTCCGAATTAAGGATGTTGTCGTCTTCAATTTACCCTCTAACTTTTTTTTTTTTTTTAATGTGATCAACTCTGGGCATAGATTTAGCAGTCCGTTCCCTGAGGCCCAACAGACTTATTACGAACTTCACCTCCAAATGTCACCACTACGGCACTAACACCACCGTCCATGTATTAAATACTTGCTAGAGCTGTCTCATATAGGACTGTTGTATTGGTATCAGCGAGGATGTTTTTACGACACGTCAGCGGGTCTTCTGGTAGATCAGTAAACTCTGCTGTAACGAAATTCAAGCCCCTAAACTATTCCCTGTACCCAGCCGGAATTTGAACTGGGTCCATTGTGAACGCAGGCCACCTCTCTAGCGCCTCGGCCACCGCCTCCCCCCAATCTCCTTAAAGCTGAATTAAACCGTCTGGAGGAAGCAAGAAAGATATACATGAAGAAACTGTCATTAAAATACAAGAGTTGAGAAAAGTTTGTAAATATGGGTAAAGTGTGTACGCCTCACGTCTCCCTGAAGTTACTCACACAGTTTTCCCTCTGATAAAGTTTTCTGTGTCTTTTAATTAGGGTTATAACTCCTGCTCTCTCTCTCTCTCTCTCTCTCTCTTTGTTCGTGTGCGTGTGTGTGTGTGTGTGTGTGTGTGTGTGTGTGTGTGTGTGTGTGAAATACAATAGATATAACTCTCAAGTCCATCTACACAATCCTAGCGCCCTGTTTACTTTTCCAGTGATTATTTGTAGGCTGAGTGATTGTATAGAACAACCCGTGGACGCTTGACGGGATGACCACCGCATGCACTAGAGAGAAATAAAAACGATAGTGGGCCGAGGGACAGGGAAACACAAGAGCTGTTTTCGTGGGCTGGCTTTGGCCGATAATTGTGTCCACCAATATTCTGGTCAGGAATTTGAGTAATCATCAACGAGGATCCATGTGTCTGTCTGGACGCCCGGGAAATGGACGGGCAAATTGTTTTCCTTCAAGATAGGAAAGGTTGGGACGCCCACGAGTACGTACAGCCGCCATCAAAAGTCCTGTCGCAGCTCCTGTTTTCCTCTCCATAGTCTGTGACAGTGTGGTTAGTCCGCAGTAACTGTCACTGATGACTTTATTTTGCTAGAAATATTTACTTTTAGATCAGTTTCATTAGTGTCGACTGCTGAGGATTCGCCACACTAATTGTTGCAGAGAGAGAGAGAGAGAGGCGACAGGACTTTTGATGCTCGCTATAATCACGTCCTCGTTGACTACGTATACACGTCTGTGCATTCAAACTAACTATACAAACACATATTGATAAGTTGTCTGCTTACCTGTGTACACACACACACACACACACACACACACACACACACACACACACACACACACACACTATGATCACAGTGCTTACACATTCATTCACACCGAGTACGCACATGCTTATGGCACGTTTGCGTACGGTCATGCTAACTATGCAGACATATAGGTTGCGTATACACATGATCACAATTACGTACGCGTTCATGCTGCACTGATGCGCGCGCTCGCACACACACGCGCACGCACACACACACACACACACATACACACACACACACACACACACACACACACACACACACACACACAGATTCCATGTGGCTATCAAGAAAATTGCACGGTGGAAAAGCTGGTGTTTTGTAGTTGTGTCGGGGCAAAGCACCCGTCGTGCCAGATGACACAAATTCCAGGTGTGTCATACACGTCTTGGGACTGTGTTGTGGTGGGCTGAGGACACGTTGTAATACCGAGCCTTTCATCAACGACTTATTTTGTAAAGTGCACTGTAGTATTCACTCTTTTGATACCGCTATAGTGTACAAAAGCACATAGCGGCCCTGTCTGGCTTCTTAGCGTTTGCTCCTGCCAATGGCACTCAGGCTTCGCCCCCGATTTTAACTCAGAATTAGTTATTATTATGTTCACATACACGAAACTTGACATGGACCTGCTCAGACATACCGTACGAGGGATGCCCATGCAAATCTTCAGCTCATTCCACCTAGTGGTTTGACCTGTAGAGGGTTCCCAATGTCTGACGAAAAATCCGCACAAAACTATACGTGGCTCGTGGGCAACTGACCTCACGCAGTAATAATTTACGCCATATTGTCAGCTCGTCGTTCCGCGTCTTTTGATGTATGGCATGTCGATATCCGAGGGGGTCAGATGTGAACAGACACAAACATTCTGTTGATAAATATAATCAGGTAATAATTTTAAAGGTGCCATATGTTGGCTTACAGTAGTGAAGAAAGCGGGCATTACTGAATTGCAATACAGTGTGCTGTATACAGAAGCAGAATAGCAAGAAAGTATATTCTAAACACTACAAAAGCCAGGCTGTTTTTTTGCCAGACCCTGATTTAATGTCAGGTACCGGTGCAGGGCCCTGGCATAATGCATTTTACATTAATCTTTTGACTGCGGCGGTTGTCTGTGAGATGAGTCCATTTTTACTACTACCCACAAATTCGTATCTATCTGCCAATCTCTCCAGTCAAAACCCAGACTCACATGTATCTACTCATATTCAGTCTAACCAAGTTACCAATATTAGGCTGAAATTTTACGAAACCCTAAATATCTTTAAAAATGACGCCGTTCCGAAACCAGCCCACAAATGTCAACCTCCTCTACACATAGCCGTGTTAATCATCATATTCTCAAAGTATCAGACCTTTTATAATAAATAACTCAATATACCGGTATATATATATATATATATATATATATATATATATATATATATATATATATATATATATATATATATATATATATATACACAGTATATCGAAGATCATGTAACAGCAAATCTGAGAGATGCCGACCCCCTTCCGAAACCAACCCACATTTTTCAAACTCACAACACATTCCCAAAGGCTGAATACTTAAATTATCCAAATATCAAAATTTTCATCTATCAATCTACCATAAGGTGACCAGACTTATTGGAGCTAACAGCGGGACATTGTCACGTGTGTGTGTGTGTGTTTGTATACACACACGCACACACACATACGTGTTTATATATACAGCTCTGCACCTCGCCCTGAGGCTGCTCAGTGTTGCCAGATCGTGAGATGCCGATTTCACCAGACAACCATCAAAATTTCACCATCTGTTTATAATGATGCAAAATGTGTTAATGAAAAACATTACATTTATAATTCAGAATTCAAAGAATTTATTTCTGTTATTCTTTATCTTGATGTGATGACTTTTTCTTTCACTGGGGGACACGAGTTGTCAGAGTTGCTGCAGCTGCTCATTGTTGAAAGGATTCGTATATCACAAGCTGCAAAACGAAAAATGGCATGCGAACATCCAATGAAACCACCACCCTTATTACAGCAGGAACAACTACCACCACCAATAATGATGATAATAATAATAATAATAATAATTGTGGTAGGTGGGGGCGCTCACCATCCACTCACTCAGTGTAGTGCTGCTCCCGGGTGTCTGCCCTTTCCTCTCCATCCTTCTTTCCTTCCATTCTCTTCTGTCATTCTTTCCTTGTCCTTCTGCCTACGGGTGACTTTACACTCCCTCTTCTGTCTTTCTTTCATTCTTTCCACTTCCCTCAGCCTGTGGGTGACTCTACACTGAAAGACAAACCAAATGGTTTCCTATGCACCAGGAAACCATTTACTACGCTGGGTGGTAACCATATAACCAACTTTTGGCGCCTGGTGGTTTAGTGGGTAATTATTGCGCTCCAATCGGATTGAGCCGGTGAAGGTTTATATCCAAGGGGTGGTTGGGATTGATTGCTCATGTAATGCCACTCGGGGGTGAGTGAGGCTGGTCACTCATCTTAAATATCGGGACTTTTTTTTTTTTTTTTTTTTTTGTGTCCGACTCTGGGCATAGGCTTCACAGCCTGCTATCAAGGCCCAGCCGTCCTCCTACATACCATACACCTCTACATGTCACCACTTCGGCGCTAACACCCACCGTCCATATTGAATATATGCTAGGGCTGTCTCATGCAGGACTGGTTTATTGGTATTAGCGGGGGTATTTTTACGACACGTCGGCGGGTCTTCTGGTAGATCAGTAAAGCTTGATGTAATGAAATTCAAATCCTTAAACTGTTCCCTGCCCCAGCCGGGATTCGAACCTGGGTCCGTCAGGACTGCAGGCCACCTCTCTACCGATTGTGCCTAGCCCCGAGCTCCTACGCTCCTCATGGGGCATTGTAGGATTGGATGATGGATGGATAATAATAATAATATGTGTGTGTGCTATGCTGACAACGTAATGTCCACACCATCATATCGTGACCGTGATTTAATGTGATGGGTCAGAAGTAATTTGAACAGCTAGTGTCCCAGAATACAGTCACTAATACTTCTGTTGAAACTGCCATACCTTCAACCAATCATAATACCTAAGGAATGAATCACGGCTGGTTACTGTGGATATTTTATCAGACTACACATGAAAGGACAATATAGTAAACATGCATATAGGCTACATCTATAATTTTTACCAAAAATTCACCTTCATTTCACTTGAACATCATGCAATCATCATCCAGTCATTCACTTTACAAATTTTTCAGTTTAATTCATGAAGTATATCTTTGTCACAATAACCATCAGAACGAAGCTGACACAACCTGCTGACCGTCCCGATATTGTACCGTCCATACTCATTTCTCTAATAATAATCCCTTTTCTGACACATTAAGTGATTCACTGGTCCTTGAAGGATATTTTATAATTTTTTTTTCTTCGTAGTTTACTTTAAATGTTGCATTTACCTTATGAAATCTATGAGAGCCCGTGCCAGCATCCACATGACAAGGTAAAACGGTGGTAACTGGAATCAGCTGTTGGAGTGTTGGTGTTGGATGTAAACATTGAACTAGTTGCCGTACGCCACCACTGAGTCACAAACATGACCACGTTAAAATCCTCGAGCCTTGACTACATACTATACTGGTTAACTTAATTTTATATATATATATATATATATATATATATATATATATATATATATATAGTGTATATATCTTTTCTCGTCCAGGAAGAAAAAAAACAACAACACCGACCGGAGGATTGAGGTTATTTCAGCAATAATGACTGGTCATCTACAATTTCACCAGATTTCACCAAATATTGTCTGGTTCCAAACTTTTAATTTTTTTCACCAGGAAGCTGAAAATTTCACCAGATTTCTCGAATCTGGTGAAAAATTTCACCATCTGGCAACGCTGATGCTGCTCATCAAACACTAACGTCTCGCACGAATTCCGAACATACCAACGGTACGGTAAATGGGCAGATCAAAGTTACCGGTTAGTATTACACACTTTATATTAACAATTCGGTATTTCATTTGGTTTGGATTATGCTAAATTTTACTGTTTCATCATAATTTCATAAAAAGCTCATATTACATCTAATGTAACAGTAACTTTCTAAAAGCGGGACATTTAAGATAATTTGCTTTAAAAGCGGGACATTTAAGTCACAATTAAAAAAGCGGGACAGACGTCAAAAAAGCGGAACTGTCCCGCCTAAAAGCAGGACTCTGGCCACCTTAATCCATCACCACACTCTACCGCCAAATACCCTAATTCCATACTGGGTGACCATAGACAAACAGCCACCATGCCACCATGTTCTCTGCCATCTGGCTACCTTTTTTCCAACACACTCTCCCATCTCTCATATACCTCTCCACTTCTCCATCTCATCGTCGGTCTTCCTCCCCCCCCTCTCCCCCAGCAACTCTTTCACATAGGCTACACTCTCCAAGTCAGCCTCTCATTGTCCAAGTTATCCACATGGCTAAAATATCACAAGAGTTTTTCTCTTAATGTTTTCCAGCACATCTGCATCACGACCATAGCACTCCAATTCCTCATTTCAAACTAACCTAACATGATTTTTTTTAGAAAACCCAACCAAACTATCTCGCTCCGTATATCATCGGCAATACTGAGGGGTTCTGACGCCATTCAGAAACAAACCCATGAGATATCAGTCTCCACTACACATTCTCAAAAATAGCATACCAAAGTCCCAAAATTCTGTAACTCCAAACTTGCCACCTGGCGACAGAGAACGAGTCTCAGGGTACGACAACATTGGCTGGCGTGTGATACTGGGCGCCGGGCTGGCTGACGTAAGATGGTTGATCCCTCGGTATTCAGTAACAGTGAAAAGGGCATTTCTAGCCCGGCAGAATACAGGCATCATTGACTCCTTAACGCTATGGGATCCCTCCACGGCTGATTTCATCGTTTGCTGTTAGCCAGATTAAAATGTATAATGCTGTATGTCCTCATGATGAAGGTGTTAGCGGAGATGTATAAATTATTACTGTGTGATTATCATGTGTTGCCAGAATTAAATGCGAAGTAAGCCCTCGTGGTAAAGGGGTTAAAGATCCTGCCATGGAATCAGACAAAATCGCCTGATGGGACTACGAATAAATTAAAAATAATGGTATTCGAAACTTAATTGGCATTGTTCCTGTCTCCTTAAATTGCAAATGATTGTTCATAAGCTGGATAAAAGGATCTGACGTTGGCAAAAAGTAACACACATCTAACTACAGGGATTTTTTTTTTTTTCGGATATTACAGCGTAAGCTTTAGGCTTGTATTCTCCTCAGTTTAAGAAGCTGTCTAACACCTCTTCATAAGCGAATTATTCTGATCATTACTTCTTAACATTACTTCTTACTATCCTCTTGTGCCACTTAAATAGATTAAATACCACGTTACTCTGCATAAGTAACATTCGAATTGATATTGAGCTGCCGTATTAAGTAAATAAATCGCTGTGGAAATGGTACTAGGGAGCTTCCTCAACCGACGAGAATATGGACTTTAGTTTCTTCTCCTTCAAACTACCCCAGACACTCTTCTTAAGAATTCCTTACCGCAACTGCGACCACTACTGGGGAAACAGCCTGGCCGTCCCAACTATTTGGCTGAGTTTGATGGAGGTGGTGGTGGTGCTGTGTGGACGAGACATGCATGCAGATGAGGCAAGCTGACCTGTCCTGTCCTGTCCTGTTCATGCTTTGTCTGTCCCTGCCTTTGCCGTGTGCCTTACCTCTCGTACTTCTTTCATCTCCTGTCTTTCTCTCCTCTCCTTTCCTCTCTTTCCTCGGCCTTCCTCAGCTTAGCATGTTCCCGTGGCCTCTCTACTGTGTCTGTTCCCAACTTGTCTGTCTCCTCTTTGTCTCCATGTCGTCTGTCTATGTAGATCATCCATTCCGACAGCAGGAAATGCTAGGTGGGAGAGACATGACAGAGCTTGAATTCTTTGTTCTTTCTAACGTTTCGGGCTACACAGAACCCATCCACAGTTTTTTTTTTTTTTTTTTTATGTGTCAGACTCAGGGCATAGGCTTCACAGCCTGCTACTAAGGCTCAGTAGTCCTCTTACATACCGTACACCTCTGCATGTCACCACTTCGGCGCTAACACCCACCTTCCATATTGATACATGCTAGGGCTGTCTCAAACAGGACTGGTGTGTTGGTATTAGTGAGGGTATTTTTACATGTCGGTGGGTTTTCTGGTAGAACAGTGAAGTCTGATTTAATGAAATTCAAATCCATAAACTGTTCCCTGCCCCAGTGGGGATTTGAACCTCGGTTCATTAAGACTGCAGGCCACCTCTCTACCGACTGAGCCACCGCCTCCCCCAACAAGAACAAGAAGATATACAGTAGAGCCGAGACATTTATACTCCTGGAAATTCCTGGTCCCTTCACGTGTCGTCGATCAGGCTGCGACAGGAGAAGGGGGAGGGAATTTCCAGGGTTAAAATGTCTTGGCTCCATCACTTATTGCTTAACCCTAGAATACATACGCGGGCGTATCACACCCGACGCGTACCCGAGTTCACGTGATCACTGAGTGGGTTAGTGTCTGAGATGGCTGGGCACCCAGATACCCTCCTTCCACGTGTTGCCCTAGTACGGAGAGGTAGTGTTGCTCCGCTCTCTTCGAAGGAAATTTCCATACCGGCGCCCTTGGGTATCTTATACCCATCGTATGTACTCCCGTACATATGTGACAATGGGTTTGTCATATCCAGCAAGTAGTTTGAGTATGATTTCTAAAGTGCTTTTCCTTGCAGGAAGTGAATATTTCTTAGAACACAGATATTTCTTTGTGAACTGTGAAATCATGGCCCACCATTTTTTGAGTGATGAAGAACTTGATAAAATAATGAACACCACTGGGTACTAAGAATCAGAGTCCACCTGTCCAGTGCCGGGAGTGCCCTGTTCGGACTGACAGGAAGTCATGCTTCCGGTGCACCAAATGTCAGAAGGCTGTCTGCCAGGGGCATTATTACCCTGTCTGTGGTGATTGTGAGTCCAAGTAAGTGCTCATGGTTTGAAAATTGTCAAGGAAAATTCGAACAAATTATTTTTCTCACGGCCATAAATACACCACAAATGACAAATAGCAACTACTTTGGATTGCATACCACTGTGTTTTGCAATTATGAGGTTTCAGTAGTAAAATAATAACATTCACTACCCAAGAAATGACATTTCCTGATAATTGTAAGTTCTATCTTAGTTACCCCCTAAAACAAGGTTGTGGGGGTGGGTGGGTGGTCAAAATCACTGGGTAAAGCCTTAGAGAGGTCCAAATACCATGTAGTGTTCAATTTCAAGGGTCTGAGATTGCATGAAAAATTGCCAATCTTCGTACTCCATTTTTTTACTCTAAAAAAAAATACCCCTTTTTTTTTTTTTTTTCTACCTCCACCACGGCCCACCGTGAGTCTGTAAGGATTAGAGTGCCATGTGCTGCAGCGCCCATGACCCAGGAGTGTGTATGCAAGTGCAGAAGTCCGCAGCTCCGGTTTCGAATTTTCCACATATTTTTTTTTAGTTACATCAGAATTTTTCCCCATTTTTGATACTTTTTTTTTTCAAGTTACTACTTAACCTTTAAGATATCGTACAAACTCATTTACATAAGGTTCAAGTGAAAGTACAAAGCTTGTATTTTTTATATATGTACATGGTTTTACTAAATTTGGATTTTCACATAGGTGTATGACTTTCCAAAAAATGGGTTTATTAAACCCAGCATATGTATTAAGATGCATTAAAATTAGCGTATGTATTCAAGGGTTAAACTCGCTGGAGATGGGTTCTGTGTAGCTCGAAAGGTTAGAGAAAATAAAGAATTCAAACTCTGACTTGTCTCTCTCTCCCATGCAAGATTTCGTCTGTGTGTCTCTTTGTCTTCAACTTGTCTGTCTTCTCTTTTCCTGTCTGACCTGTCTCTGTCCCACCCAAGATTTCGTCTGTATCTCTTTGTCTCTTGTCCGTCTCCTCTCTGTCTCATTGTCTGTCATGTCTTTGTCTTCACATTGTCTCTCTTCTCTTTGTCTGTCCCCACTTTCTGCCCCACATTCTCTCCACATTATCTGTCCCCATTTGTTACCACCCGCCTTTACAAGGTGGAGCAGTAATGTTTTTACCCCCCTGTCTGTGTGTGTGTGTGTGTGTGTGTGTGTGTGTGTGTGTGTGTGTGTGTGGTCCCATTATATCTCATGAACGGCTTGAGCTATCAACATGAAACCTTCAGGGTATCAAGATATGGCCAAAATCGTGGCCGAGTTCGAAAATGGGCACCCGGGGTCAAGGTAATACCATTACCACCACCACTCTTGATTATTACCATCACCACCACTACCATTAGCCTCCCCTCTTACCACCACTGTCTTCTCAGCACCTCAACTACCACCACTGCCTTCTCTTAAAACCACCACCACTAGCCTCTTCTATTACCACCACCACCCTCTCCTCTTAACACCACCACCACTAGCCTCTGCTCTTACCACAAGCACTACCACCACCACCCTCTTTTCCCACCACCACCACCACCACCCTCTGCTCTCAACACCACCACTACCACCACCACTATCCGTCGTCAGTGACATGGCTCAGGTGTGGGAATGTGTGTTTGCATTATCACGCCTCTGTCTGTATTGCTGGCACGGGGACTATAAATGTAGCTAGTCATTCCGGTCTGCAAGTCCAATGAGATCATGTTAGTATAGTGTTTATACTTGTCGAAGATTTTTTTTTTTTCAGCTTAGAACAGATCAGTCAAGGATGTATCTAAACTTTCCACTTCGAAAAATGTCTCCTGTCTTAAGTAATATCTAGAGAGAAGAAAAATAAAACAGCGATGAAGTGAGAGGGTTGAGGATATGTTTGTCGTGTGCATGTATGTAATGCTGATCATCCCCGCTGTTACTGAGAGTTAGTGGGGATGGCAACGAGGTGTATGAAGTCCTGCAGGTGTGCTTGTAACGTCCCCAAAGTTAAACTCTTATAATGCAGGGTTGAATTCCCACCATCACTAACTCAAGAGTTGCCATTGATCGCCAGCTAGGTCAGTATGGAAGTCGGGCTACTCATGCAGAGACCACAGAGTTCGCATATCTTTAAAAATCTCTCCCGTGATAGTTATTGATATACCGTACGTAAGCTCCTCATAATATTAATCTTTAGTTGTTGTACTAATTTCCTAGATATGCTTTAATGCGATAAATGCAGGAAAACGTTACTATAGAAGCTGTGAAAGCACACTGGGAGTGACAGCATTCATCACATATTTACAAGTCTCTAGCTGCACCTTCTGTTTGAAACCCATATAACTTAGTTTTCTAAAAGAACAATGCTTCATCTCCAAAATGCTGAAGAAAATCTGCACAGTTTTTCATATGAAAATCGTACAATGTTAAAAGCCGAAAACGTGCAGAGACGAGACCGCCGGCTGAAATCCGACGATGCCGAGGGCTCCAAAATACCGTACAAAAAGTCAACACAACTCGCCGGTGGTACCCTGAACAAGGTATTCCTCTAGACTTGAGGAAAAACTTCAGTCTAGGCACTGTCCATTTTTCTGTGCAACGGTTTTCCATGATCTTTGTACAGCAGGTCCACCGGGGCAGCAGACACACGTGAATTTGTTATCGTTTGTGATCGTAACGTAAGATCTTCAACCGTGTCGAGCTAATAATTCTTAACGATGAATCGTTACATATTTCTCAGAACACAATTTATTTTTGTTTTGATGGACAGATACATGAAATGGATGTAAAATAAAGCTCATCGATATTTAAGCAAGGAAAGAATAGTAACTGTCCCAAAACCGAGATGGTAGACTCAGCCCACCATTTTTTTTTTATTCTGTTTGACTATATTACAGCCTCTCTTCCCTGCAGCAGTGAGTAAAATAATGTTGTTATAATTTCTCCCTTCCTTTTAGTGACACAGAGGGCACACAAAATGAACGGGGTTTTGTTGACCGACTTTGATGTCGAAAATTAAATAATCTGGTGAAGAGTGGCAGTTTTTCCTCGGTTAGTGACTTCGGGAAATTAAAAAGCCCTCCCTCCTCGACAACCACTTTCTACACACGGCCTTGCACACACCTGTCACCTGTGTTACTCACGTCTTCCACCCTGACACCTCAGTTTCCAACCTTTTCCCAGATTTTACTCACCCTTCCCGCTCCTTTCCGTCCACCCACGCCTCCCTTCCCTCCAGGCTTCCTCACCACACACCTGTCAGGTATATTGCAGCCAAGGTCAAGGGTCATAACCACATATAGGCACAATTATGGCGGGCCTTATGTGGTCACGGTGGTAATTGTCTGGGCTAATCTACTCAACATGTGGATTACCCCAAACTTTGTCGCCTGAGAAGATGAGGGTATACCACGCTGGCCTACTGAGGACGGCGGTAGTCTCTCTCTCTCTCTCTCTCTCTCTCTCTCTCTCTCTCGCATTGGGAGTGTTGTCCTGGTTGGTGAGTAATTATGTGACACTTGTGGGGCTCCAAGTGAAAAATTACATAGATTTGGTCAGTCATTCCATTATAAGTTTATCACGTGATCTATCTCACAGGGGACGTGATCTGTCTCACAGGGGACGTGATCTATCTCACAGGGGACGAGTCTCTTTCTATCTGTCTATTGCCAGACGCCCAGATCCCGTAAGGGGTGGCCATAAACAAATCACCTACATGTCGCCCTGTCCAAAGCCACTTCACTGCCCCTCTCCCAGCTCGGTCCCAGCTCACACCCCCCTCTCTCACATACCTCTCCACTCCATCTCACCACCTCATTCTCGGCCTCCCCTTCTGTTTCTCACGCATAAAATTTAATGTTCTGGCCTACATTCCTCGTCTCTGGTCCCTGGTTCCCAAATAGGCTTACATGAGATTGGGTGTTAACGTTATTCTTTTTTTTTTTTTTTTTTTTTTTTTTAATGAGTAGGCAGGAAACACGAACAGGAAATTACAGAAACAAATTTCAGTCGAACCAATGGCCGTGTTTTGTTGGTCCCTTTGGTATGTTGACGTTTTGTTCCTTTTCTTCCTTTTTACCAGATGATTTTATTGAGATTAGTGGGACTCCATTGTTGTGAAGAGGTTGAAAAAAAATAAATGAGCTTAACTCCAGCTTTTAAAATTTCTCGTATACATATTTTAGTCGTCCAGAGATTTAGCAAGGAAAAGAAAAGCCACGATATTGTAATGGTAGTAGTAGTAGTAGTAGTTGCTGTTGTTGTTGTTGCTGTAGCCCCAAGTTCATCTGAAACGTGAACGTGGTAAACCACAGGCTGAAAGTGCCATTTTACACCAGTCCACTGTCCTACTGTCGGGGTATAGGTAGGGAGTTGAGGGACGTTTGTATAACAGGGAAGAGGAGCCGCTTGGTTATATCAGTGCCACCACGTGAAGGCGTCTCTCCGTCACCACGATATTGGAGTGACACTGTTAATCAGACGCTCATGGTTCCGCTAAAGACTCAGGAAAGCATCAGAGTAGTCTTTTGATGGTTCATTGCGTTTTTGCCTTACTCCAACCAATGCTTATTTTCCTCTTCCGTCACCACATTCGAAATGGGACTTGAAATGGTGAATACTGACGTGGTGGTGATGCTGGTGGTGTGGTTTGTTGTTGTGGTGATGATGAGTGTGATAGTGTGGTGGTGGTGATGGTGGTATGTAGTTTGTTGTTGTTGTGGTGATGGTTGTGTGTAGTTTGTTATTGTTGTTGTTGTGGTGATCGTGGTGGTGGTGGTGTAGTTGTGGTGACGGTGGTAGTGATGTGAATGTGATAGCGGTGGTTGTGGTGGTGGAGTGTGGTTTGTTGCTGTGGTGATGGTGGTGGACTGGGGTGGCGATGATGTTGATGGAGTGTGGGTTGTTGCTGAGGTGATGGTGGTGGTGGATTAGTTTGTGGTGGTGGTGGTTGTGAGTGTGGTGTTACAGATGTGTCGAAGGAGGCAGTGGCAGTGGTTGTGATGGCGTTGTAGGCTTCAGTGTAATCGTGATAATAAAGTGTTTGTTGGTATGGTGGTGATGGTAGTGTTGACTTTACCACTACGCATCCCACGGCCACTTACCCACCGTCATTCCCCTTGTGATGAGGCGATATCCTTCACGTTGGTTACTCCTTAAATTTATACCTCCTTCAATCCAGTGACGTCCTTCCGTGTATTCCTACTGCCTCTTGACGATTCTTTTGAGCTTAGAACCCGTGCTCTAGTTCAGTAAGGAAGCTCCCTAGCACCTTTTCCTCAGCGAGTTAGTTTTGGATATGGGTGGCAAATATCCTTTTGGACGTTGTTTATGCAGAGTATGGCGATATTGGAAGGATTGATGTAACATAGAAGAGGACAGTAAGGTGTAATAATCGAAATGAATCCCTTAGGAAAATGTGTAAAAGAGCTTCCTCAACCAGCGAGGGTTCGAAGTTTCTCCCGTGCTGAAAAAAATCGTCTGGGAGTTGTAGGAGTAAAATGTACGTGACATCCTGGGTCTGAAGTGGTGAATTTTCACTGTTTAACCCCGTCACTCAGACCTGGGGCGGTATTCTCGTGCGGTTAGAAAGTTTACTAACACACATATATATATATATATATATATATATATATATATATATATATATATATATATATACCTCCCTTTCCTTGGGGAAGCAGCCTAGGTATATATATATATATATATATATATATATATATATATATATATATATATATATATATATATATATATAGATATAGATATAGATAGATATAGAAAATTTCTGTTTATTATTCATGAGTGAACATACTAAGCTGAGATTTAGAAGACAGATACTTACCCTAGCCACCTCTAAAGGTTAGTATTGTATCACAGTTTACTTCTTTGCAAGGCAATAGAGAGGGGAAGGAAGAAATATTAAATAATAATAAGAAAAAAAAAGAAATTATTACTGATATGGGTAATTGAAAGAAGGGATGAGTTGGAAAAAAATGAAAAAGAATAGGAAGACAAGACAGGTGGAGGGAATGAGGAGAAAAACAGGGAAAGTAACAGGGTGAAAGAATTACCACTGATAGTAAGATCTGCGGGAAAATTCGTGAATGAAAGGGAAACAGGAAAATTTTGAAGAATAAAATGATAAGCCTTGGGGACTAAAGAGAAATGTAAGGGAGACTGGAGAACGAAAAAAAAAAAGGGGGGGAGGAGAGTAAAGTCAGATATGAAATTTTTGTGTGGAAACTTAATGGACCAAGGAAATGAGAAGACTGAAGGGAAAAATTGAGAATGACGGGAAGACTGATGACACATGTGCACGAAAATTGTGAAAAGCACTGAATGAATAGGGAAGAAAAGGGAGGAGAAGTTGATGAAGGGAAAAAAATATCAAAGGCAAGTGGATAAACGAAGGAAAAATGCAAACGATTATGGTGGCATGGTAAAAAAGGGGGAAAAATTGATAACAGGAGCTATATTGTAAAACGAAGTTAGGAAAATTTGATGGAAAAAAGTCAAACGTCCCTCATTCCTCTCCTTCTATCGCTCACCTTTCATTTCGGTTTTTTAATACTCTCAAACGTTCTTTTTCTTTATTGTTATATCAAACTCCCTTTTTCTCCATACGTGTTTCTGAGTACTTCTAACATCTGTTTAACGTAGGTCCTATGTTCCTCTCCTTTTATTCTTTCCTACCCCTCCTCCTCCTGTCTCCCTCTTTACTTCCTTTCCTAATAATTCCCTCATCCTCCTCTCTTCTCCCTTTCTTTTTCTTTCCCTCCTCTCTTCTTTTTTCTCTTTTCCTTTCCCTCTACCTTCTCTTTCTATTTTCCTTCTTCCCATTATCATCTTACCCTTTTCTCTTCAGTCATTCCTTTCCCACTCTCCTCCTCCTACTCCTCCTCCTCCTGTCTGTCTGTCTGTCTGTTTTGTGAGGGAGTTTTCATACCCTGTGTCCTTCCCCTCAGATCTCCCCTCACGCCACCCGAACATAAACGTGGATGTATATACACATACTGTAGATGTCTACATATATACCAGCATAGTACAGTACATACTCTCGTACATTTATATGTACGCATACCTACTACACACACACACACACACACACACACACACACACACACACTTTAATCTCTCCTGTTTGTCACCTCCATCCCTTCATTCTCTCTCTCTCTCTCTCTCTCTCTCTCTGAGGCCTTTGCATTTTCTTTTACCCTCCAACCTCACTCCGTCTTGTCTTCTCTCCTTCTCTCCCATCATTTCAAAGTTTTTTCTCTTCAAGACTCTTCCTCTCGTCTCGTCTCTCTTCTATTTCCAACTCTGTCCTTCCTACTTCCCATATACCTTTTTTTTTTTTTTTTTAAATTCAAGGAAGAGGGAACCAAAGGTTAGGAGCCCGGAAACCGTTCCTTCCAAGAAAAAACAAAAACAATACAACAGAGACCCAGAGATGCGTGGACACACCGCGTTTGAAAGACTGGAGATCATAGCAAGTAGGAAATAGACAGAGAGAGACAGTTCCAGATCATAGAAAGTAGGAAATAGACAGAGGGAGACAGTTCCAGAGTTGAACTGTTGCATAAATGAAGGACTGGGACTAACGGTTAACTCTTGCATTAGAGAGTTGGACAGAAAAGAGATGGCAATTTGTTGCTAGACGGGTGCTACGCACCCGTCTGAGAGGTGGAGAGATGCAAGCAGACAATTCAGAGGAGCAGTGACCACTGAAGCAGCGATATAAAAAGAGATAAAAATGCAACGGTGCGGCGAAGAAACAGGGGTTGAAGGGAGCCAGTAAGAGGAGGAGGGTTAATGAGACGAAAAGCCTTTCACTTCACCTTGTTGAGAAGAGCTGTATGTGGGAAGCCTCCCCACACGTGAGAGTTGTACTCTACACAGAGACGAATAAAACCTCATGTATAAAGTCAACACCTGTGCATGGGTAAAGAAGGTACGGAGTCGGCTAACCACACCTGATCTCTTGGAAGCAGATTCTACAAGACATGTAATATGATTTTTCCAAGATACATCCCTAGAGAATGAAACCCTAAGTACGTTTAAAGATGATGTAGGATTGAGCTGGATAATATTAAACATTAGTGGGTACTCCTGTGGAAGATTTTGACGGGTTGAAAGGTGTAAGAACGGAGTCTTTGATTCATTGAAAACAACAGGATTACTTTTACCTCAGTCAGAGATACGAGCAAAGTCAGACATTAGGTGTGCCAGAGCCTCATCGCTTGTTTGTTGAAGTAACTGCTGAGATGGACGTTGCGGCAACTGAATGGAAAGTTGAAGGGTAGAATCATCAGCGTATGAGTGGTTCGTTGATGAATGAAAGGAAGAGAGCTGGTGGTAGGACAGAACCCTGAACACCTCTGTTGATATATCTAGAAGAACGGTGGCCGTCTACAACAGCGGCTATAGAACGACCAGAAAGGAAGCTATAGATGAAGGCACAGATAGAAGGATAGAAGCCGTAAAATGGCAGTTTGGAAATTATGGTGATAGATATTGTTGCTGACGGCGTTGGTGTAGTTGATATTAACTGTTGGCTGTAATGGATGATAATGCAGTTTAGGTGGTGATGGTGGCCGTGGCGATAGTGATGATGGGTATGGAAACATAATGATAGATGTTAATGACTGCTGTTGCTAATGACTCATGGTGCTAGTAATGGTGATGATAGTGGTTCTGTTGACCCTTGATGTTTATATTGTGATAAATGATGGTGCTGTGATAATGGTGATAGTAATGGTGCAAGTGGTTGATGGTGAGAGTAATGGTGAAAATGGCTTATTGTAATAATGATGGTGCTTGTGGCTGATAGTGATAATGATGGTGCTAGTGACTGATGGTGATGGTGCTATTGGCTGGTGGTGATAATGATGATGCTAGTGGCTGGTGGTGATAGCGATGGTGCTAGTGGTGGTGATAGTCCGTGCACCACCACCACGTGTCGACGAAAGCAGAGTGCCTTAGACTTTTGACACAGACTTTCACTAATCCTCATTAATCCTTCTCGCCCGCCACTACACACTTTTTTTACACTTTTTTTTTTTCATCATTCTTTTTCCCAGTAATTTTATTTTACTGTAATTTTTTTTACGGTACTAATGTTATCTTTCTCTTCCTTTGCTCTTTTCAATGTTTCTTTGCCTTCGCATGCATTTTACATGTTAGATTGTCAATTTTCTGTTTTTTTTTATTTTCATTTTTTGTTCAGTTTTCCTTTTTGTTGTTCTCTTTGTGTGTGTTGCTTATTGTTATCTTTATTGCCCCGTCAGAAGCGTAGGGTCCTGGTCTTGGCTGTCCACTCCAGGCATGTGCAATTTTATTCTCCAGTTTTTCCTTTCTATTTTTGCTTCATTTTCCTTTTTTTTTTTTTTTTTTTTTTTTTTTTTCATGCTTTATTTTTACTCACGGCTTCTTTCCGCTTGATGTCAATAAAGCTGTGTTACGTTTTCGTTTCGTTTTTAAAGGCTCCAACATGCTTGCATGTGTCGGCCTTGGTCACCTAATGGCGGCTCTCCACGCTGCACGATCCATTGCAGCCTCCCTGTTCAGTCCCTTAACCCTAAGGTCACACTTAATGACCTCGTCCCATGTCTTTCTCGGTCTACCCCTCATAACTCCACCCCCAATATTAACACTTCTCACCTTCCTCACCCAATTATCATCCCCCATCCTCTCCACATGTCCAAACCACCTCAATCTACCTCTCCTCATCACAACACCAACACACTCCAGTCCCATCCTACCTCTCAACTCTTCCATTGTAAACCCAGCCCCTCCAGGCCTTGGACGCAGGGACGCACTGCACATCCCCCTAATCATTGTCATTTCTGTACGTCTGAGCCGGCGAATATCTTCCTCCTTCACTGCCCAGGTCTCACTGCCATACAGCATTACACTCCTAACACATGCTGCATACAAAGTCCCCTTAGCACGTAGGGAGAGTCCTTTCAATGTCAGGAGAGGCAAGAGCTCCCTGAACTTCTTCCAACCACTTCTCACCCTAGCCACAGAGCTAGCTCCAGCTCCACCTCCAGCACACAACATGTCTCCCAAATAACAATACCGCCACCAACCCTAGATATCATCACTTTTGTTTTATCTGCATTTACCCATAAACCCTTTTGCCCCATACCATCTCTCCACTTCCTAAACCTTTCCTCCGCCTCCCTTCCATTCTCTGCAGTCAACACCAAATCATCAGCATACAACAACTCCCACGGGAGTCCGTTTCTAAAGTCACGTGAAAGGGCTTTAAGTACCATGATAAACAACATGGGACTCAAGACTGACCCCTGATGCACACCAACATTCACGGAAAACTCATCACTCAAATCTCCATTCACTCTCACCTGGGTGTGAGCATCCACATACATGGCCATAACCACCCTAACCAGCCACTCCTCCAAGCCAAGCTTTCTCATTGCCCACTTCACCACCTCTCTAGGGACTCTGTCAAAGGCCTTTTCCAAATCAACAAAAACAAAATAAAGATCCCTTCTCCTACCAATATATTTTTCCTGAAGCTGTCGAACAATGAATATGGCATCAGTGGTCCCCCTACCTGGCATGAACCCGAACTGCATCTCATCAATATTCACTCTTTCTCTAATCATACCTTCTAAAACTCTCTCCATTACCTCTCTCCATTATCTGATCTAAAAGCTTTATACCTCTATAATTTCCTCTTTCCAGGGCATCACCCTTCCCTTTATACACATTTACAATTACACTCTTCAGCCAATCATCTGGGACAACACACTTATAAATAATCCTATTTATCAGGTCAGTGACTAAACTCACCCCTATATCGCCTGAGGCCTTCAACATTTCGGCAGTCAACCCAGACACACCTGCTGCCTTCCCCACCCTCATCCTGCCTATTGCCTCACTCACAGTAGCAGTATCAATCAAAGGCCAAGGGCCAGACACTGGATCTGCTGGCTCCAAACCTTCCCTGTCCCGTTCAAACTCCTCATTCAACAACCGGTTATAATGCTCTCTCCATGCATCTTTAATATCCTCACTGTTCACCACTACCTTTCCTGCATCATTCTTCACACACTGCTCACCTATGATATCCCGATTATCCCTCTTCACCTGACCTGCCACCCTAAATATATTTTTCCTTTCCCCATGATTTAGGTTATCAAGTAATTGTCTCTGTGACTCAGACTTTGCCCTGTATACCTCTCTTCAAGCCCTACGCTTGGCAGCCAAATATTCCTCTTTGCTACCACCCTTCTTCCATTCCCGGAAAAGCCTTCTTTTCTCCTTAATTGCAGCTTCTACACCCTCATCCCACCACCGAGTTACTTTATGTCTTGGTGGTCCTCTTGTCCAGCCGCATGTTACATCAGTAACTCTCAAGAAATTGTTCTTGAGGGCTCTGTACTGTTCATTAACGCCTCTGTCTACAGCTCCCTGTTCAGCCACCACTCTCCTCAACTCGCTATAGAAGGCATCCCTTACTACTTGGTTTTTCAGCTTCCATATTTTCCTCCTAGGTACATAAGTCCTCTTTTTCATCACTTGTTCTTTAAGCACCATATCAAAAATCAACAGTTTGTGCTGCTGCACACACTCCTCACTTCCTATAACTTTAACATCCCTCACTAACCTCCTATCGGCCCTCCTAACCAGAAAATAATCTATCTGACTGCTATTTCCCCCAGACTCATACGTAATTAACCTACTGTCTCGTTTCCTAATATATGTGTTGCACACAATCATGTCCGTTGCCTCCCCAAACTCGAGTATCCTTTCCCCTTCTGCATTCCTTAGACCATACGCACATCCCCCATGCACTCCTTCATAACCTTGTGCTGCTTCACCTACATGACCATTTAAGTCTCCTCCTAAAATCACTATCTCATCATCCCGCATACCACCCACTACACGTATTAAATCATCCCAAAATCTATCTTTCTCTGATTCATTCAATCCTGCCTGTGGAGCATATGCCGATATAATCGCAGCTATCTTTCTTCCCAACAGAATTTTCACTACCAGTATCCTATAAACACTCTCAAAAACATTCATAACATATTCCACCCATTTCTCCGCAACCATCACACCAACACCTCCATATCCGTCTGTCCCCCCCTGCCAAAACAACTTATAGCAACAGTCCTTCCCAACAATCTTTCTGGCTGATCCACCCCTGTACCGGACTTCCTGCAAACATGCCACATCCACCCACCTCCTACTGAATGCCTCAACGACATCCCCTGCTCTTCCCCTCAAACTTCCCTCATTCCATGAACCCACCCTCATCCCCATGGGTGATTTACTGTCCTCAGGCTTGCTTTGAAACTTATTTTGTTTTGTCATCTTCAGTATTAATAAAGGGGGACAGACACAGCACAGGTCCCACTCACTGCACAGTCCCAGGTCCAGGGAATGGATCTGGGACCCCTAGCCCACCAGCTTACCAGTGGCTGTGGTAGTGGCCTCGGGGCACCCCGCCAGGACAGCTGCAGGGACACCCTCCAAGCGCGTCTTGGCACTGCAACTATCCCGCCATTATACACCCACTGATAGGGCAGCCTCCTGGGGCGCTACTCCCAGGTTCGGGCCCCTCTCTATTGGGCGGAAGCTGCAGCCTGGGAACCGCAGTGCCCTGTACCCTCTAGCACAGGCCTGAGCCCCATCTCACCCTGGACCCACGATCTATGCTGGCGGAACCCACGCCACGCTTCCCCCCAGAAGTCCGCCACTAGGTAGTGGGGGCAAAGTTTTCTGGCCGCATGCCCTTGCTGGCGCCAACCCCTGTAACGTAGTGGGATACGTTGTGTGAAATGTAAAGTGCATGTGGTGTAGTGCATAGATAGTTAGAGGAAATGTTTGGGAGAGTATGCTGGTCTACTCTCCATGTTACTGTCACACTGAAAAGGTTACGATAATATGAATGCCCACACAGAAAGTGATCCGCCTAAAGGCCACCATCAGGTGGTTTTCGCTCGATGTCAGTAGGCCAGAAATGAGTCATAACTCGGGAACCGGTGGCCCGATTGGACTGGAAATTGTTTTATTCTTGAAGTTGGAGCATTTAAGCGGTACCTTGCTCTAACAAAAGTTGTGCTACAATGCGCCGGTTTTGCCGAGTTTCGGTAGCAAATGGACAAACCAAAAAACATACAGAAATCGGATCATTATAATGCGGAAGATAGATATATATATTTTATTGTTTGTTAGTTTCTCATTCCTCGGTTTTTCTTAGTAATTTATGTCCGTTATAGTCATTTAACACGTTAGGAGGTTTAGAGGTTTGAACAATCCAGATGGAGCGAGGAATGAGCGAGTTATAGGAGCTTGTAATGTCAGTGTCTGTTACTCAGTTTCGTGTTGGCTTCTTGACTTGACATGTCTCCTCATCTCAGTCATGTTGTCACGTCATCTAATCTCAGTCATATCTTTTCTGATCACCGTGTAATCCCATCATCTTCAATGATGGTCTAGTGGTTGGAATTCCCTAGTCGAAGTGAACGCCTTGTATGGACTCAATCCCAAGAAATGAATGGAACTGTTTCGATTATGTAATGCCATCAAGGGAAGTGTGCTGGCCATCTACACTTAAATGTACTGGACTGCCATAGCCTAGCCTCGGGCCCCTACTCATGAAGCTGATGATACGGAATTGCCTGTTATCGTTTTACCCTCAGCAGTTCATGTCAGCCTCCGCCGCGCCGCCCATGTTAACATTCATCCTGCTATCAGTGAATCCCCAGGCAGATTATCGGAACCTGTCAACAGGTGCCTCTGTATCCCTACCCTCCTTCCACTCCATCACCTTTTCACTCTTCACCCTTCCCTCCCTCGCCATTTCACTTTCCGCTCCCACCATTTCACTTCCCTCCCTCACCATTTCACTTCTCTCTCTCTCACCCCTTCACTTCTCTTCCTCACCTCTTCCCTCCCTCACCTCTTCCCTCCCTCACCACTTCACTCCCTCGCCACGTCACTTCCCTCCCTCACCACTTCACTCCCTCACCACATCACTTCCCTCCCTCGCCACGTCTCTTCCCTCCCTCACCACTTCACTCCCTCACCACATCACTTCCCTCCCTCGCCACGTCTCTTCCCTCCCTCACCACTTCACTCCACTCCCTCCGTTCCCCGACCGTCCTCCCTGTTTACCCCCTGCCTCACTGGCCTTACTCCATTTACATTCATCCTACTTACAGCAGTCCTTTTCAGCAGATTATCGGATCTCGTCGACAAGTACCTCCATATCTTCATCTCATCCATCACCACCTCCCTCCCTCTCACCAGCTCACCTCCCTCCCTCCCTCTCACCAACTCACCTCCTTCCCTCTCACCAGTTCACTTGCCTCCCTTTCCCACCAGCTAACCTCTCTCTCTCTCTCTCTCTCTCTCTCTCTCACCAGCTTACCTCCATTCCTCCCTCTCACCAGCTCACCTCCCTCCCTCCCTCTCACCAGCTCACCTCCCTCCCTCCCTCTCACCAGCTCACCTCCTTTCCTTCCACCACCTCCCTCCCTCCCTCTCACCAGCTCACCTTCCTCCCTCTCACCACCTCCCTCCCTCCCTCCCTCCCTGTCACCAACTCACCTCCCTATCTCCCTTCTTCTCACCAACTCACCTCCCTCTCTCCCTCCCTGTCACCAACTCACCTCCCTCTCTCCCTCCCTGTCACCAACTCACCTCCCTCCCTCCCTCTCACCAACTCACCTCCTTCCTTCCCTCTCACCAACTCACCTCCTTCCCTCTCACTAGCTCACCTCGCTTCCTTTCGCCAGCCCACCTCCCTCCCTCTCACCAGCTCACTTCCCTCCCTCATACCAGCTTACTCCCTCTCACCCTATCACCTCAATCCCGTGCCTCACCAAGCACCTCCCTTTCCCATTATAGCATACTCCATCCCTCAGCACCCATCGATCGTCATTTCACCTCGCAGTCTCCCTCATTTCTCACCAGGTAACCTCCCATCCCTCCATTTCCTCACCACGCCCCTCACCAGTCCACCTCACCCTCTGCGTCAACAGTCATGATGCCAACAATGGCCCTCTTAAACAGATTATGGGATCCTGTTGACGAGCCCCACTACATCCCAGGGGCCCCAGCGGATACCAGTAATGTATTCGGACTGACCCCGCCTGTCCGAATCCGGTGTTGTGACCTGTATCTTTCCTAGGCAGATCACGTATTAATCCATTTAGTACTTTTTTTTCTCCTGTTATCGCTGTTTACCATAATCCCAGGTGATGGAGAGGGACGCCTTTACGTGGTGGCATTGATATGACTGGGAGGTGCTGCTGCCCAGTTATACGAGAGAGAGAGAGAGAGAGAGAGAGACTATAGCATAATTTTTTAGTGGTAATCTATTGCCAAAACTCAGCATTCAAAATGAAGAGATGTCAGTTTCACGCCAAGTTAGAGTAAAACGAGTGTAGTACAGTTACCTCATTCTAGGCTGAGGCACCTCTAGTCTTCCATTCAGGTATTAACCTTCTCATGGTCGGGGCAACTCTTCTAGTTCAGCAAACGCCAGACGATTTTGTTCAGCCGAGGGTGAGTCAGAAGAGCTTGAGTGTTAATACTGGTGCCAAGAACTCACACATGGATGGGGATGCATTCTCTTCCTGCTAACACAAGATGATTTTGTTCATTTGATTTTTTTTTTTTAATAACGTCTGACTCAGAGTATAGACTTAAGAGACCATTTCCTGATGCCCCAGCAGTCCTCCCACATAACATACACCTACACATGTCACCACTTAAGCGCTAACACCCACCGTTCAGAATGATTACTTGCTGGGGCTGTCCCATACAGGACTGGTGTATTGGAATTAGAGGGAATGTTTTTACGAGATGTCGGCGGTTCTTTGGTAGATCAGCAGAGTTTCCGTCAAAGAAACTCATATCCTTTAAGCTGTTCTCTGCCTCAGTCGGGATTCGAACCCTCGTCCATTGGAGCAGAAGACCACTTCTCTACCGACTCGTCCACGGCCTTCCCCTTAATAGAAGTGTGAGTGTTAAAAGGCAAGTAGTTGCCCGATATGTAGGCTTCATTGCATTATGAAGCAGTATGGAGTGTTTGAAAATATTGCCGATCAACACATCCTGTGTGTATGCTTGCTGTATTTTTAGGAATATATATAAGGATATTGATTTAGATGATGATGATAATGGTTAATGTAGTGATGGTGATGACGATGAGGATAATGACGGTGATGATCATGACCATGATGATGATGGCAATGACGGTAGTGATGACAGTGACGAGCAATACTAAGAAATAAGCGTCCCTTATACAAGAAAAATGTGAGTCTATGGCGATGACGATGGTGATGACGACGGTGATGATGACCATGAGGAACGATCGTGAGAAAGAGAAACGTACCGTAGTCAATCGAGTGGCAAGAGTAAAAATGCTGAAGATGATAGTGACGATGATGATGACGATGGCGAACAAGAAAAATAGTCACGTAAACGAGTGACAACAGTTTATTAAAGGTACTGGAACGAAAACGATAACGACGATAATAATAACTGATAATTATGATGACGAAGATGGTAATGACGATAACGACGATGACGAACGATAAGGAGAAAGAGGAATGTGCCCTAACCGAGTAAGAGGGTGACGTGAGTGTATTAAAACACACACACACACACACACACACACACACACACACACACACACACACACACACACACACACACACACACACACACACAAGCAAGAAGGGAACTCGTGGCGTGGTCATATGGCTGTCAATTTATGTCGTGAAGTGATCGAGTGATGTCGCCCACGTATTGGTTACGTTATCTATATGAACATCGTCCTTGCTGTGTGTCGTGAGAGAGAGAGAGAGAGAGAGAGAGAGAGAGAGAGTGAGAGAGAGAGAGAGAGAGAATATCGTTTCGTCTGCAGAGAGGAAGTCCTAGTGTACCATTCCTAACACACTATGAAGGAATCTCAATTATGTTCTGTGCTGCTTCTTCCCACGAGATAAATAGATAGGTAAATAGATATAGATAGGCAGTCAGATAGATATATAGATCAGTTGAAGTGAAAAACGCTTAGCACACACAGCTTACTGAAGACAGCAGAGGATGTTTCGAAGCACAATTTCCCTAACGATAAATACTGCATATTACACGTTAACTCCCTTTTATATTATTGACATCGTTTTAGTATTGACATTGTAGGAATCAGTGAAATACAGTAGGATATTAAGGCGTAATGAACAGAATAGGTCGCTAAAAATAGGTGTTAAGAAATCACCAGTCACAAAAAGTTGTGTTCTTGTCGGTTTACATTTTTTTTTTTCCCACCACCTCTCACTTACCAGTTTACTTTCGTCATTAATCCCTCTTGTTCTCTCGTATACTGTTTGTCTTTGCAATATTGAGAATTTGCATGAATGAAATATAGTACAGTAGTAATAATAGTAGTTGCAGCCCCAGGTTCATTTGGAAATGGAACCCAGTGGACTGCAGATTAAAGTTGCGCTTCTCCCGCAGTCCACCATCCTGCTTTTGAGGGGATAGGGAGGGAGATGAAGAACGTTCGTATAACCGAACAGTGGAGTTGCCCGGTTGTATCAGTGACACCACATGAAGGCGTACCTCCTTACCACCAGCTATCATTATATATATATAAAGAGATGCATAAAAAGCAGTAAGGAAAAAGTACTTGGAAGCCTCCTCAATCAGCGAAAACACACACACACACACACACACACACACACACACACACACACACACACACACACACACACACACACACACACACACACACACACACACACACCGCTCGCTGGTGCAGTGGTAACGCTCTCGCTTGCCAACTGGTGGACGGGAGTTCGCGCCTCGCTCAGGTTGCGAAAAGTTTCACTGACGAAGTGGGCGGTTACTGTCCCCCTTGAGCAAGGGGACGGGTGTGTGCGTGTGTGAAGGTCACAGCCTTGCCCTTAGATCGGACTATATGAGCTCTCAGCTCCCTTCCGGGAGGGTAAAAGCTGACGATCACGACCATCAAAGTGATCCTGACCGACCCGGTGAATTACACAGTCCTTATCAGGTCCACTACGGGATCGAACCTACTCGTTGATGGGAGAGTTGTAGCCGAAATTTACCCTTCCCGTCTCCCATAACGGATTCGAACCTTTGCCCATACGGCACCGTCCTCACCCCTTCACTCAGATGATTGATTTTAATACACACTAAACATAATTAAAATGGAGCTAGGAACAAAAAGGTGTCTAGATCCCTGTGCCTGGCTTTCGAAATTCTTTTAACTTGGCGTATATTCTTCACGTATCTATCTATCTGTCTATCTATAGCCCGACGCCCTAATCCCGCAAAGGGTGGCCGCAGACAAAACGCCCCCAAGTCACTCTGTCACCCACCATTTGACTCCCCTCCCCCCAGCTCACCCCCCCCTCCCTCATATACCTCTCAACTCCATCCCTCCACCTCATCCTCGGTCTACCCCTCCCTCTCCCTCCCTCCACCTCACCTACATACACCCTCTTAGTCAGTCTTTCATTCTCCATCCTCTCCACATGTCCAAACCACCTCAGTGTATTTCTCCTAATCTTTTCAACCACATCCACATCTACCCCACAACGTTCCTTCACTTCTTCATTCGTCAACCTGTCCCTCCACGTCACTCCACATGCTCCTCTCAAGTAACTCATTTCCACTGCTCTCACTCTTGACTTGTTCCCCTCTTGCATGGTCCACGCCTCGCTTCCATACGTCAGGGTAGGGATCACAATACCATCATGCAGTGACTTCTTAACTTCCATACTCACCTCCCTATTTCTCATCACTGCTTTCAGTGTGCCAACAACCTTCCTTCCCTGCTGTACTCTTTCACGTACTTCATCCCCCAAAGTTCCATCCTTACTCATCACACTACCCAAGTACTTGAATGCACTCACATTCTCCATATCCTCACCATCCAACCTCACTGCACACTCTGTGACTTCATTCCTCTCAAACACCATAACTTTACTTTTGTTTACATTAACTTTCAGCTTCCTCCTCCTACACACTGTCCCAAATTCATTCACCAAACCTTGCAACTCCCATTCATCTTCACTCAACAATAATGTATCATCAGCAAACAGCAACACCGGAAGCTTCCAAATCTCACCCTCATTCATTAGGGCCAGCCCCACATCCACTGCCCTACCTTGTACCTCCTTTACAACCCCATCCATATATATATTAAACAGCCATGGAGACATTACACACCCCTGTTTCAGTCCCACATTGAGATCAAAGAACTCACTCAGCTCACCATCCACTCGCACCGTAGCCTCGTACATACTCTTCACAGCACTCAACAATTTCCCCTCCACTCCATATATCCTTAATACCTTCCACATACCTTTCCTATCAATTCTGTCATAAGCTTTCTCCAAGTCCATGAAGGCAGCGTACACTTTCCTTCCCTTCTCTAGATACTTCTCCACTAAACATCTTAGAACAAATATCTGATCTACACACCCTTTTCCCTTCCTAAATCCCCCTTGTTCTTCTCCAACTAGCTCCTCTGTCATATGCCTAACCCTATCAATGAGTATTCTACCATATATTTTACCCGTCACACTAAGAAGGCAAATACCCCTATGGTTACCACATACTTCTCTCTCCCCTTTTCCTTTGTACAGAGGAACAATTATACCTGATTTCCAGTCCTCTGGAACCCTTCCCTCTTCCCAAGCCAATCTACACAACTTCCATATCCACTCCACAACAATCTCACCCCCATACCTAAGCATTTCACCACACACTCCATCAATTCCTGGGGCCTTTCCCAGCTTAATCTTCTTCATCGCTTCCACTACTTCCGACCTACTGATCTCTTCCTCCCTCCTCTCATCTCTTCTTCTCCCAGCCATTCCCCAACCACTTATACTCACACTGCTCTCACTCTCTACATTCAAACAAATCCTCAAAGTGCTCCTTCCATCTCCTCAATTTCTCTCTCTTCTCCACCAACAATCTATTATTCCTATCTTTCACTCCCCTACTATTTCCCCTTTCACACTGCCTTACTTTCTTTACCTCCTTCCAAAACAATTTCTTACTCTCCCTCCATTTCACACTCAGATTCCTCCCAAACTCTTCATCCACTTTCTTCTTACTCTCCTTCACCAGTCTCTTAACCTCCCTTCTCCTGCTCACATATACCTCTCTCTTCTCTCTCTCATCTTCTCCCCTACCTCTACTCGCCAACCATTCACCATATGCCTTCTTCTTTTGTTCCACAGCTCGTTTCACCTCATCATTCCACCATGCTGTCCCTTGCACACCCTTGCATCTCCTCCTCACTCCACAAACCGCCTCACACGCTGTGCTTATCTCTTCCGTGAATATCATACATACGTCTTCCACCCCTTCCATCTGCTCTAGCTCATACCTTCCCAATCTTTCTTCCACTGTGCTCTTATACTCTGTCGTCTTCTCACTATCTTGCAATTCTCCACTCTTCTCACAGGAGCTGCTTCCTCCTGTCTTCCCCTTCGCCTCCTCAACCACTTTCTTTGCAGCTCTACTTTGGCCATCACTAAGTGATGGTCCGAGACTCCATTCCCCCACCCTCTCCACACCCTTGCATCCAACACTTGTCTTCTCATTCGCTTATCCACACACACGTAGTCTATCATTGCCTTTCGTTCAACAAGTTCACCATCCATCCTCCTCATTACTCTCCATGTATACCGGTGGATCATCTTATGACGAAAGTAGGTGTTGGCTATTGCCAACCCCTTACCAGCACAGATGTCCACCAAAGCACTACCATTCCCATCTACTTCAGCTGGCACACCCCACTGACCAACCACTCCATCCACTCGTACATTCCCAACTTTGCCATTCATGTCTCCAATCAACAGCACTCTCTTGCTCCTCTCAAACTTGTCCATACATGCTTCTACTCTCATCCAAAACTCATCTTTCACTCTTGCCACTCGATCCTCTGTTGGAGCATACACACATACAATCGCCCATGCTTGTATGCCTACTTTCATCCTCACCCATACAATCCTTGCACCCACTGTTCCATACTCTCTTATATTCTCCTTCCACTTCTTGCTTATCATCAGACATACTCCCTCTCTTGCCCTCTCATTCTCACTGACTCCCGCACATATACCTACACCGTATTCCCATTCTCTCATCCTTTCACCTTTCCATTTAGTTTCAGTCAGTCCACATACATCCACTTTTGCATCCTCAAGCACCTGGACAATCTCTCTCTCTTTCACTTCATCATTCGCTCCTCTCACATTCCACGTTCCTACCCTCAGAATGTCCTTTGTCCGTTCCTTAGTCGTCAACGTATGGTCCGTCCGGGTCCGAGGCGCTTTATTTGCTTTTTTAGTTAGTTCTTTTTACGGGGTGGGGCACTGACCCACCACCAACCCTTTTAGTCGCCTCGTACGACAAGCAGGGATACTGGGGGAGTATTCTTGAAACCCCCCTACCCCCAGGGGGTAACTTTCCTTAATTGCCATCTTTCCATCTTGAATGCTGAGTTGTAAAAATAGGTTAATAATAGGGTAGGATGCCTGTCACGAAGAAGTGCTGTGGTATTGGTGGAGAACTTTAATATTGCCTTTTATCTGTCACTGGTCAAAGCGAAATCAGCTACAAAAGGACGAAAATCTGGGTCATGTTAAATTGACAAAACGTAATCTTTGACCTGTTAAAGTTTTCGACCGATCACCCATTTTTTAATTTTTAGCATAATTTCGTATTGAGTTGCCAGAACTTTGACGATCAGTTGTCGAAGAAGGGATGGCTGACTCTATACATGTGTGTGTGTGTGTGTGTGTGTGTGTGTGTGTGTGTGTGTGTGTGTGTGTGTGTGTGTGTGTGTGTTTGTGTGTGTGACGACTATAGTTTACACAGTTCTTCATATCGCTAAACGATTTCATTCAGCTTAGGTTTGGAAGCTGGTCGTGTGAGGGTAAACACCTGCACTGCCTAAAGCCCTTTTATCCCGAAGAAAATAATATGGCGTTGGCAAGAATGAAACTGGGGAAAAAATATGAAAAACGTCCAGAGTCTCACGGTAAATCGTTTAAAGGAGAGTTACTCATACGAATCGGTGTTTTTTTTTTTTTTTTTTTTTACCATCTCCTGACAGGTTTATATTTTTTAGGATAGATTTTAGAACTGAATGGGGGTGGGGGTAGATGCAGCCTCAGCAGACCTTCAGTATAAGATGCCTTTGAGTTAATTTCATGGGTAGTCGCAAGAATTAAGTAAAAAAAGGTAAAAAATAAGAACGTCACCCGGATTTAGACTCTCAGAAACGTTTTATAACTTCATATATTTATTTTCTGGCGAGTTAGCAAAGAGTAGGAGGTGTAAGATGTCCGGATGCTGAGGAATTTAATCAAAATAGTGAAGTGTTATAGAAAGCCAAAATGCCAGGGGGGAGGGCACTGAGAAAGCACCTTAATATTCATTCAAGCTGATTGATATTTTTTCTCATACTTACCGATTCAGGACGATTTTACCATTGGCTGTTAGAAGTGAAGGGTTAGATACATCATCATCATCATCCGGTCCTTTCCCACCCAAGGGCAGGGTGAGGAGTAGCAATGTCAAGACGGCCCAAAATTGCCCAATCCAATGGGCCACGCTTCCATTCACTCATCATTCAAGCCTCCGGAATTCTGGCTGTATTGGTTACCCCAAAAACATTCACCACGTTCTGTAGCTTCACGTAATCGTATCCGACAGAGTCAATCCAGACGCTGCCACGTTAAAAAGGGGTGCCAAAAATCCCTGATCATGCACTTCTCCTCACAAAATTCATCCAGCCAGCTCGATCTCCTGTCAGTTCCCTAGCCTCACCGACTTCCAAACCTCTCTTCCTCACACATTCATCCACCATATCTCTCCACCTTCTCCTTGGCCTATCTTGCCTCCTCCCTCCTTAGAATTCGCTCAGATATACCTTCTTCACCACTCTATTGTTATCCATTCTCTCCACATGACCATACCATCTCAGTACACTCTCGTTCGTGTGTCCACCGACTTCCTCACTCCGCATCTTTCACGAGTCACATTATTTCGTATCCTATCCACCCTCTGTACTCCACATACATTCCTCAACAGTTCCATCTCCATTGCTCTTACTCTTGACTTTTCATTTTCATGCCACACCATAGTCTCAAATCCATATATTAAAGATGGCACTAACACTCCTTCATGTAAGCCTCGTGCAGCTGCAACACTCAAGCCTCTGTTTTTTATCAAGGCTTTCATTGCACCAGCTACTTTTCTTCCTTGTGTCACTCTACTTTCAACTTCTTTTGCACATTTTCCTCTCTTTTCTGTCACTGTACCCAGGGTTAGATATAACCTTCATTAACCCCTTCAATCCAAGTACTTGTCTTGACATTGGGTGAATCACTGTTCTAAATCCCAAGAGTTTTTTCGTTATTTTTCGTTTTTAAGGAACTGATTTTTGTGAAATTTACTGTTCACTTTCTTCACCTCTTTACAAATTAGGCACTTTTACACCAAGTTTTGAAAGCAGCATAAACTAAACTCTGAACATAACTCTAAACATAATTTTTAGCATAGCTCTTAACTCTGAGCATAACTCTAAACATAACCCTAAACATAAATCTAAACATAACTCTCGGCATAACTCTAAATATAACTCTATACATGACTCTACGCATAGCTATGATAACTTTAAATATAACTAAGCACAAATCTAATCATAACTCTAAGCATAAATCAAATCACAACTCAAAGCGTAAATCCAAACTCAACTGAAATCTGTCTTCCAAGTTAGCAAATTTTTAGTGCAACCTCTCCACTGGGATGGCTTTATTCTCCTTTTATAATGTCTTCTTTTAGCCAATCAGATATGCGAAGTCTATTTTTGTTTTTTATATTTTTTTTGTCCCTTTTCCTTAAGATGATACGTTAGCTAAAATGAAATAAATAAATAAATCAGGTAAATCGATAATATACAGTACATTATCACATACGGCACGTTCATTGAAGCAGTGTAGTTGACCAAGGCCCGTATTCTCGTCGGTTAAGGAAGCTCCCTAACACCTTTTCCTAAGCGATTAATTTGTTTATTTCTCCCTACTATCCTCTTCTGTGTCATATTAATCATTAAAATGCCTCCATACTCAGCATAAGTAACATACGAATTGTGATAGTAACCAGCCGAATCTGAAAATAAATCGCTAAGGAAAAGGTGCTAGGGAGCTTCCTTAATAAACGTGAGTACCACCTAAGTGATGTCTTCTCTGCGCCGCGCTGGAGGCAGAACAGCATTTTTAGGATATATCTATTATTAATTCAAATGTCAAGGGAGGTCCTAAAATGCGCATACGACAGACATAGACCAAATTTAGACAGAATTTAGAGTACAGAGGGGGAGGCGGTGGCTCAATCGGTAGAGAGTTGGCCTGCAGTCCTGACGGACCCGGGTTCAAATCCCGCTGAGGCAGGGAACAGTTTAAGGATTTGAATTTCAGAAAAATCAGACTTTACTGATCTACCAGAAGGCCCGCCGACATGTCGTAAAAATACCCCCGCTAATACCAATACACCAGTCCTGTATGAGACAGCCCTAGCATGTATTCATTATGGACGGTGGGTGTTAGCGCCGAAGTGGTGACATGTAGAGGAGTGCGGTACGTAGGGGGACTAC
>NC_136954.1:4091633-4124133 GCF_032717465.1 Coenobita brevimanus
TTTACCTTAACTTGGCCCAGATTATCGTCCTTTTCAAGTGGCTCAGTGGTAGGGGGAAAAAAAAAAAAAGACGGTGCTACGGCTATACAGGGTACATCATTTTTTGTAGCACTTCTTCGTGATTAGCACCATATTCTAGTGTTAACGTGGTAACTCGGCAATGAATGTGAAGATACAATTTTTTTTTTTTTACAAGGTTAAGGTGAACATAGTTGGTCAGATTAGATTAGGTATACAAGTCGTCTCTCCAGGGCCCTGGCACCGTTTGTTTAACGATTTGTTTTTGGATATGGCTGGTTAATATAATTTTGTATGTAAATAATGATGGGTATGATGATATTAGAATGGTCTGAGTAACACAGAAGATAATAGCAAGGTGTAATCCAGGCAATATAAATCGCTTAGGAATAGGTGTTAGGGAGCTTCCTTAACCGACGAGAATACGGGCCCAGGTGTAAGGAAGAATGGGGATAGTGTCATGACCTTCCAGTCCTCGAGATGTTTGTTGTTGAGGAGAAAAATCGTCTGGGATTAGCCAGGGAAAAATAGACAAATCGTCCCCCAAGAGGTACTCATATTGAGGGGGTGATGCTGTCTAAATGATGACGTAATTTTTATGTATTTATGTACATATGCATTATTTGTGTATGTGTTTATGTATGTATGTATGTGTGTGTGTATGCGGATGTGTTTGTTTATTTATTTACTTTGATAATCGACACATATGCAGTATACGTGAATCCTTAGTAACGAATGGTATTACAAAGTCTTTGGTTGAATCCTCCAGTCTGAACATTCTCACGGAAATAGAATATAATTGTCTGGAGACAGCAGTAATATCATAAAAGATTCAGAGTCGTCGTAGTGAATTGTTAATTGATATGTGGCAAACTCTGTTGGTATTGGTAAAACTCTAGTACCGGTATTTTATTCCGCATGCTTCTACACACACACACACATACACACACACACACACACACACACACACACACACACACACACAAAAGAGAATGTTTGTCTGTGTGTCTGTCTATCCTCTGTGCAAATCGACAGGATGTATATAGAACTCGAAAATGCTCTCTTAGTGTAACTCGAAAATACTCTACTAGTGTAACTTTATACGAGGAATTTCAGTGTGTACTGTACAGTTGCTGAAGTGGTGCCCCTAATGGCCAATATTATAACTAACTAGAAATGATCAAGTCAGTATGGCGGAAACATGGCAACCAATTCCTGTTTTTTTTTTTTTTTTTTTTTTTTTTTTTTTTACCTGTGCAACCAAATCATTATTAGGTACAACGGGTCGGATGGGTGGAGTGGGCCAGCAGGGTTGGTGGGTGGGTGGATAGTGGGAAAATAGGTCCATGGTAGGAGTAGGTCTGTCGGGAATATATCGATGAGGATTTAAACATGGGCAAAGGGAGGAGCTTAGGTTCAGTGGGTAAAATGGGACCCCGAGGGTCTTCTCCCACAGGGGGTGTGACCATCCAGGATCCCAGGCAATGCTCGATCATAGGGTTTTTTCCCGGGCAACGCCGGATATCCCTGCGTTTATTCATCTGAGAATGAATCAAAGGACTTGAGTGTTGATATTGTTACCTCCAACCCTCTCATGGCCGGGACAACTCTAGTATTCATGTCCAACTATCTTCAGACCATTTTATGCAGCGAGTCAGTCACAGGAACTAGGGTGATAATAGGCTACTGTCACCAATAACCCTCTCATGGTGGTGACATGTCTAGTATTCCCTTGCAGCTGATACCAGATGGTTTCATTCAGTTAAGTGCGGCTAAAAAAGCCTAAGAGTGTTAATGAAGGCTGTATGTACAGTCAGGGAAAGTTCCGCATTACCCACTGTTAGGAGTATTGGTGGTCAACGAATAGTCACGAAGCAGCAGCCAGAACCCACACGTCTGGTAACTGTGAATGGGAGGGAGGGTGGCTGGGGATGGGAGGGTTTGGAGAGTTGCTCAGTCCCAGTATCAATACATGTTTATTGTCAAAGGTAAGCTTCTTTGGCTTCGTTTTGTAATGTTCGATAGGAATAGTAGTTACAGGGACAGATCTTATAATTATCACTTCCCATGTCATTCCATCTAAAACAAAACGATAGCCCTAAAACTGTTAATCGTTCATATATTTTTTTCTTTATTACACACTACAGTAAACACTAAGTTCGAGATGAATAATTACCAGAATAACATTCGAAATGTTTGCAGGCGGATGTTTGTAGTGAGATGACAAGATAAATAAACAATTATAAACGAATTAGAGAGATAGAGAGAGAGAGAGTTGCTTTGTTTTCGAGTCAGCACAAAGAATATGTTGTTATATTGTTATGAATATCTCCTCTGGAAACGTCCCATATTAAAGGCAAAAGGAAATGAAAGCATTCAAACCTCTGTGCGAACCCAGCAAACCTCCATAACTTTCCTGACATTAACTCTACAGACATCTACATAATTTTTTTCCTGAAATGCCAGCATCATATTGTCATCTATCCTTACTAAATTAATTGAAACACACCGTAAAAGTCATACGTTACAGACTTACACTTAATTCCCAACCTATCACCAAACCCTCCTCTGCCCGCAATCCCCCACCTCCCCCTCCTTCACACTCACAGTTACCAGACACATGAGGTCTGGCTGCTGCTTCACATTCACCCGTCTCACACCAGTGCTTCGGGAGGTGGGTAATGAGGAACTTTCCCTGACTGTACATCAAGAATCTTAAGTCTTTAAACTGGATACGTGAGACGGCCGGATCTGGCGTAAGGAATGCCGAGAAAGTAAAACCGTTGGCGCGAAAAATGGAGCCGACACGGAAAGTGTGACACGATCAGCATTGGGGGTGTCCCTGTGAAACTACCACCTCGATAATCCGATTAGGGACATGACACCACTAAAACGGCCCAGGTGAGGGGAATGGATAGGCTAAATGGCTGCCGAATTATTCCGCTGCAGAAAAAGGGAGGGTGGAGAAATGAATTGTTGAAGCCAGGAAATATTGGACAGCTGCATTGGTGGAATTGTGATGATAATGAATACTACGAGAAGTGTATTGAGTGGTAATGAAACTGGCAGGAGGGAAGGGGTTCGTTACTGATTAGGGACAGAAATGTCATTAAAGAGTATAGTAATCAGAATGGTGGAAGCCTTTTGTTTTTTCCCTGACGAAATCTCTAACCCCTCTCAGCTCAGTTGATGGCGGGGTGTAGTCAGATGAACATGGAACGATTAAACATTCGCTGATAAATATTATAAGAAAGTGTTCATTAGGTTAAGAAATACTGTGCAAATATAATGTTATGTATGCAGTATAAAAGCTTTAGTGTCAGTGAGAGAGAGAGAGAGAGAGAGAGAGAGAGAGAGAGAGAGAGAGACTGTGGGGAAAAAGACTGGAGGTGGACGAACGTGGAGGCCATAAAATTAGAATAATTAAAATAGTGAGTGTGATTAGAATTAAGCAACCCGGCCCATGGCAGAGAGGCTTGTATTTAAGGCAGCATATTAGGCTTCTTAGCGCCTCTTCCTTAGCGATTTAGTTTGCTTATTACACCTCAGCACACCATTGTATGATAGTTATGTGGTGTTAATATGAGCTCAGTGTGCATGAACGATATAGAATATTGAAATGTAATGTGCAGAATCAGTCGCAAAGGAAAAGTTTTTAGGAAATTTCCATAACTACTTTGAGTAAGAATCAAGGTGTGCCTCTTTTATTTATGAAACTTTATCTCTTGTAATTATGACAAAAAACAAGACTATTTTCGAGACACTGATCTTGATGACAGAAAACAGGACTATTCTCAAGACGAATCTTTTGTAGTGATAACAGATAGCAAGACTGCCCTCGTTAAATCTATCATGGTCATTAAAATTCTCGTACCCAGTTCCAGCCGACATGATGAGATTTTATTCAACTGAGAGTGAGTCATAGGAGGCTTACCGTACATTATCCCAGTTGTCTTGTTGAAATTTTCTAGCCTGAACAAAATTCCTGATGCAAGCCGGATAAAAATATTCTTATACATCAGTAATACCGAAATGGTGATCACTGTCCATAGTTATGATGCTTGACCTTTACTGTTCTGACTCTTCCTGTTAACCCTTTAGACTTTTAGAATTTTGGTGTTGGAGAGAGACAAAGAAACAACTCGCTTCCCAGTTCCATCTGAAGAAAATCTCCAGCTGACGAAATACAGTGGAAACCCCTATTTGTGCTAGAGCGTGTTTCAGATGGTTCAGTATGTTTCCACCATCTATTCTTCAAACTTTTGGAAGATTATTGTGCGTCTGTCTGTACATCATTCCATGCTGGCACCACTATAGTCGGGCAGCACCAGTTCCAGGTTATCCAACTCCCCCCCCCCCTCACTTCCCTCTCAGTCTTTCGAAAGGGGGATGGTGGACTGCAGGAAGAAGGAAACTTTAGCCTCCGGTCCACTGGGTTCACGTTTAGATGAACCTAAAGCCACAAGAACAATTACAACTGTTAGAAATGTTCTCAGCTAAACGGAAGTGCGGGATATTATTCTCAGCTAAACGGAACTGCCGGATATTTTTCTCAGCTAAACAGAATTGCTGGATATTTTTCTCAGCTAAACAGAATTGCTGGAACATAATATTCTACAGCATTCATAACAGCAAGAATGGCATTTTTTTTCCTTTACCCACTGATTGCCACTACTTGTAAATAAAACAAAATTACAGTGTCATACTGTTAGACAAAGTTTGTTTACCCCATGTCTCTATTCGACCAGTATTACATATAATTAGTACCCTGAATGTAAGTTTGGCGGTTATGTGTCATGCTCAAGGGAAAGACTAAGCGTTTTTTGACCGTTTTCTTGCCCCCCTTCCCCCCTGTAGTCAATAGGCATTCATCATAAGCCCTGTTCTTCCCCTTAAGCCAAACCCAAGCAGTCTGGGAGTATCCTGTGCATCACGAGTCGATTCTTGAGCGGCTGCAACAAATCCCCATCAAAGAGACCTAACGCACCTTGTAACGAGAAAGAAACTGAACACACGAGCACTGGAAAGAGAAATAAACTGAACTAACGAGATCGACACTGAACACAAGGTCACTAATGAGGGAAATACGGTGAACACAGGAGCACCTTGCATAAGCACCGTGATGAAATGTGAAGCCAACTTTTACTTTGGACTGTACTAATGTGGGGAAGATGCTTATTTACAGCTGCCCTGGACGAGGCTGGTGCTGGAGTAAAGAAGAAAAATAGACCAGCAACAAGGGATGTGTGAGATGAATGGGTCATGATTTAGTTGTGCAGAGCTGAGAATGGCATGATTTACTGGTGGACTTGGTTGAGTTTAAGCCATTTTACTGCAAAAAGCTATGGATAAGCTGGATAAAATCGCCAGCTGTATGAATTGTGCATATTTCTAATTGCCAAATTCCTACCAGTGGCTAAACTGAAATTTTTATTAAGTTTAGCTGTCGGTTGGTATATGAAGTTTTGCATATTTTTAATTGCCAAATTCGTACTCACGGCTCAGCTGAATAAAATCACCAGCTTTTTAAACACAGCGTATATCTAGTTGCCAAATTCCTACCCACACAGCACAGTTAGTAATGGATGCCATTGTGTTTGTAACGTGTAAATGATCAGAGGCCCGTTGGTGCACTTTGCGTTGTTTTATAGGCCAGTATTTTTAGTTGGCATCGGTGGTATGGTAACACGTCATTGATTTGTATTGCACACTACTCTTGAATGATGCATTTCCTTGTATGTTACTGATGCAAAGAGTGTCCATATTAAACTGATAACAAAAGGGAAACTTAAGTGTGGAATGAAATATATATCGTTAAGAAAGAGGAACCACGTTGTCTACAATGTCCAAAGCTCGTATTCACGTAGGGGTAAGAAAGCTCCCTAACACTACTTCCTCTTCGATAAATTTTTAGATACGGCTGGCTAATATCGTTCTGTACAATTTTTATGCAGAGTATGGTTATATTAGAATGACTTAAGTATCACACAAGCGGACGACAAGGTGTAATAAGCATAATAAATCGCTTAGGAAGAGGCGGTAGGGAGCTTCCTTAACTGACGTGAATACATGCCCAAGAGAACAGGCTAGGACACACAGAAACGTAATCCAGGTTGTATAGAGGCTTCGTAGCGCCTCTTCCTTAGAGATTTATTTTGCATATCACACCATAACATTTTCTTGCATGCGGTTTATATATTTATGAGAGCCACATAACTCATTATTCTCATTCGTGGCGATATTAATGTGGAATTTGAAATATTGACATAGATTCATCAGGATACATTGTGATATAAAAGTGTAGTCTGCAGAATAAATCGCTAAAGTAGAGGTATTACGAAATCTCAACCTCTTTTAGAATATGACCCAAATTTGATACTGTCCCAAACACCTGGTCCAGCAAAGGAAAGTTTTTTGTGATTGGAACCCCTTGAGGCCGATCACGTCTTTTTATTTTATTTTTTATTTTGTTACTTGTTGTTGTGATTTCTGTCTCTGTCTATCTCTTGCTAAACGCCTCAGTCCCACAAGGGGTGGCCGCAAACAAATCGCCTCCATGTCGCCCTGTCTCCCGCCATTTCACTGTCCTGCTCCGAGCTCACACCCACCTCACTCATATTCCTCTTCACTCCATCCCTCCATCTCATCCTTGGCCTCTCCCTCCCTCCCCCCCCTCCACCTCACATACCCTCCTCGTCAGTCTATCACTCTCCATCCTCTTCACATGGCCAAACCACCTCAGTGTGATTTCATCGGAGTTTTATTCAGCTTAGGGAAGACTTTGCGACCTGAAGGGGGTTGAGATAGTCTTGAAAAACTCATTGGAATACATGAGGCTTTTCTTTAGGTGAATATAATTGCCTGGTAGGAGCAAGAATACGCTCGGGGATTGAAGGGGTGAAAATCGTCCATTGTAGAGAGAGAGAGAGAGAGAGAGAGAGAGAGAGACTGGAAAAGGAAGGCAGGTCCATTATTCCAAGTCACTGTGTTAATCCTTCAGCTTGTAAAAATTTCAGTGCCCCCGGTTTCTCTTCGGCTGAGTAAAATCGTCTGACCGTAGCTGAAAATTAATGGCAAAGTAGGTAAATCGCAGCCAAAGGTTAAATCGTCTTATACTATTGCTTAAAATGAAAGATGACAGATAAGGGATGATGGGACCTTAATACGGTACTTGGAATTAAAGGGACTGTGTGTGTGTGTTTGTGTGTGTGTGTGTGTGTGTGTGTGTGTGGAGGATTTGATTTATAGGCGTGAGGGGGTCAGGTGGTATTGCTGGTCTGGGAGAGTTATGGTAGGCTGTCGATGCTGGTGAAGTCAAGTTGGCGATATTGATGAGGGTGAGTTGTTTGAACGTCGCCAGCTGTTGAGAGAGAGAGAGAGAGAGAAATAATCTAAGAATGACAGGGAAGAGCAAGGCGGAAGAGGATGCACAGAAGTAGAGGGAGAAGGAAAGGAAAGAGGAGGAAAGTGATGACAATAGAAAAGATATATACAGATAAGTTTGTTAAAGGAAGGGAGAGAAAAAAAACGAAGAGGAAAGGGAGCGAGGAGTGCGTGAATCTAGGAAGGAAGGGGAAGGGAAAGCAAGGGAAGGTAAGAGTGGACTAGAGTTGAGGAGAAGGGAGAGGAGGGGAAGGTAGGGTGGGGGAGTAATAGATGGGA
This sequence comes from Coenobita brevimanus, assembly GCF_032717465.1. Lineage (NCBI taxonomy): Eukaryota > Metazoa > Arthropoda > Malacostraca > Decapoda > Coenobitidae > Coenobita > Coenobita brevimanus. The sequence goes on from NC_136954.1 coordinate 4,099,314, forward strand.
AAGGGGGGAACAGAAGGTTAAAACAAAGAGAATGAAGGTAAAACGAAGACAGGGAGAGAGAGAGAGAGAGAGAGAGAGAGAGAGAGAGAGGAAAGAGGGTGGGGGATGAGGAGGATGGAGGGGAAGAGAGGAGAGACGGGAGGGGGAAAGTGTTGGGAGAGGAGAGAGACGGAATGGGGATGATGGATGGTGTGAAGAGGGGAGGAGGCAGGAATAGTGAAGGGGAGGAAGAGAAGTCAAGGGGAGAGGAGGAAGGATTGGCAGAAGACAGAGGGAGAAAGGGAGAGAAGTAGAGGGGAAGGGGGAAGGCAGAGGACAGTGTGGGTAGGGGGAGTTTCATGACGCCATTTATCACGCCAGTAATATTCCGGGCCTTTTCAACCACCTCCATATTTTTTTACTTTTATCGTTTTTCTTTTTTATTATAGAGGCCGATGGTCAGTTGAGAGAGAGAGAGAGAGAGAGAGAGAGAGAGAGAGGGGAGGGATCAGATATACGTCCAGGTGATATGTGAGACTCAGCGTGAAAGCCTTTGATTTTTTCTATTTCGTTCTCTCTCTCTCTCTCTCTCTCTCTCTCTCTCTCTCTCTGTATCTATCTGTCTGTCAATCTATCTATCTATCTTTATCCTATATGCCAGTGTGGTGGGATACATAATGTGTTCCCTGGTGAAATCACGCCATCCCATCCACCGTCCATCTTCACTCACACCACCACAACATTCCCGCCTAACCACGCAGCCTTTGGGTATTTCTCGCTATATCCCATCTATCTGCTTGTGTATCTATATCCATTTATCTATCTATGTATCCTGGATGAAAGGAAAGGGGCTTAGAGAATGTGAGTACAGGGAAGACTGTATGAGAAACTGTGTGTGTGTGTGTGTGAGTGAGAGAGAGAGAGAGAGAGAGAGAGAGAGAGAGAGAGAGAGAGAGAGAGAGAGAGAGAGAGAGAGAGATCTTCCTTAATAAGCATCTAAAACCAAAAGTAAAAATGTCAAAAGTATAAGAAATATATCCTCAGGGAAAGGACTAGCCACCTCGAGGGCTGGCCAGAGTAAGAGCCAAAACCATCCATCATATTTTCATGGGACTGGCGACGGCCGGAGATTTGAGAGAGGCGATCTATCATTATATTTTTATGGCGGGGCTTCCCATAGGGGGTAAGAATGGGAAGGAGGGAAGGAAAAGAGAGGTGAAGAGAGTATGATGGAGGCAGAGGGAGAGAGGGAGGGAGGGAGGGAAGAGAGTATGATGAAGGCAAGGGGAGGGAGAGAGAGAAGGAAGGAAGGAAGGAAAAAAACGAGAGGGGAGGAGAGTGTGACGGAGACAGGGAAAGGGAGGGAGGAAAGGGTGGGTAAATGTTTGAGGCGGAGAGAAAGAGTGGAAGTATGAGGAGAGTGGTGAGGAGTATGATTGGGGGAGATTGGTGAGGAGGAGAATGGAGGGGGTAAGAGGTGCGGTATGGAAGGGAAGGGGGAGAGGCTGGGGATGCTGCTTCGTTGGGGAGGAGCCGAAGAGTTGAGGTAAGAAAGAGAGAGAGAGAGGGGGGGTGGGGAGATCGGGGGGGAGGAGGTGATGATTGTGAACAACATGGGAAAGGGTAAGTTGGAGGGGGGGGGGGAGGAATATGGCAGGGGAGGAGATGGTGAGTAGGGGCAGAATAATAGTGAGTGGTAGAGGAACAGTGGGGGATGAAGAGAATAAAGAAAGTGTAAGGATGGGGGATAGAGGAAGGGAAGAGGATTGAGGAAAAATAATGTGATATGGGGAAAGAAACAGGTGCAAGAAAAGTTTGGGTATCATGGGAAAATGGTAAGAATTGGGCTGGAGTGATGGAATGGGAAGCGCAAGGAAGGTTGACGTGTGTGTGTGGGGGGGAAGGGGTAGAATTCTTGACGTGTGGGGGGGGAAGGGGTAGAATTCTGTAGGGGGGAGGGTAAGGGAAGGCATAGGGAGTGGAGGAAGAAACGTATAACAACGGACGAATAGGAGGAGAAGGAGGAGCTCAAGCATGGAGTTCGTGCCAAGCTCTCTGAAATGCACGAAAGTAAAGGTAAACAAATTCAGGGAGCGTAGATGGAGACGAGAACGAGAAGGAAGAGAGGGAGAAAGGCTGGTTATTAGTACTGTATGCAGGAAACCAAACATTAAATTTGCTTATTCCAATCGAGTCTTGTTAGTTATGGGATAGGTATTAATGAAAATATCTGTTTTAGGAGGTTAGCTGAACACAACTATCTGGGAATAGCAAGAATATATTAAAAGTGCAAATGAGGCGGTTGGGTGAGGTGCTTAAACATTGGGCTATTTTGCAAAACCCGTGGCAATTTGCAAAGTATTACCGTAATAGCACCGCGGGACCCTTGGGTACACACACACACACACACACACACACACACACACACACACACACACACACACACACACACACACACACACACACACACACACACACACACACACACACACACACACACACACACACACACACACACACACACACACACACACACACTTACATTTTCCTCTGTTTCCTTGCCTGATAAAGACTCAAAGCTATGACATACACCTGTTCATTTCCTTAGTCTTTAGTCTTTAACTGTGTCGGTCGCCGTTTGGTACGGTAACAATTTCTCGTAGTATCGAGAGTGTCTTATTGAACAGAAAGAAACCCCGCACAGCAAAAAGGTTTAGAACTACGTCAGCGGAGTGTTCGTTCTGAGTGTTATTGTGAGTATTATACTCCTTTTACTCTAACTTGACCTAAAATTACCACCTCTCCATCTTGATTGCTGAACTATAACAAGAGATTAACACTGGAATGAGGTGTTAGTCCCGAAGTGCTATGAGAAGGATACAAAGCCTTAGTATTGTCTTTTGCCAATGAGCCACGTGAAATAAGCAGCAAAAGGAAGAAACTCTAGGCCAGCTTAAGGTGAAAGAACTATAGTGCGATTGAGAATGAGTGAATGTCTCTTAACCCCAACTGCTTAAATTATTGTCATGAGTTTTAGTGACCCTCTTTTAGCGACTGACTGACAATTATTTTTTTTTCATCCGACGAAACTGGGCCATTCCCCATATTGAATTGGAAGTACTGGCTGTGTAAAATTCGATGGGCTATAATCATGAGGTAGGAATGAGTCTCCTTGGATAGTAGTTAGATGGACCCTCCAGTGTGACTACATTTAGCCATCCATTGCGCTGAAAAGGGCTGGAGATTTTTGCCAGAAAAATAGGTATTGAAAAGAGTGCAGGAGAGGGTGGATAGATGTTGAAGAGGAGAGGGAGATACGAAACTAGTCAGGTGAGGTCAGGTAATGTGAGTGAGAGTGAGGGACTATGGTTGTACTAGGAGAGGAGAAGAGCCTGATGATAAGGGTATGTACGGGAGAGTAAGAGATTGACTAGGACTCTGCGGAGTTAAGACTCAATGGGAAGTAGAGGGAGACATAAAAATGTGTGGGGAGAGGAGGTTACAGAATGTTTAGGGAAAGTGTTGTGTCGTGTGCTGGGAGATGTTATTAAGTTGGAACGGAAATGCTTGAAGGCCATTTAGTCGTGGCTTCTCCTCATAGGATGTAACGTCAGACAGTAGATGGATGGAGGTTGATAAATAGACAGACAGACAGATAGACAGATACAGTGGACCATAACTGACAAACATTTCTTACAACTCATGGGCTGGACTTTTTCTTTGGGTATCAGAAAACTGGCTGCAGTCTCTTCAGCACAAGACTCACTAGAAGAAAAGGGAGTCTCGTTAGGAAAAACAAGAAAAAATAGAATAAGGATGCAGTCTCTCAAAAAGTTAGTTTCCACAATATATTTCCAGCAGTTTCTCGAAACCACGCCCAAATTAATGATTCAATAAGGTGAAAAAGTAAATAAAGAAATGAAAGAATATATATATATATATATATATATATATATATATATATATATATATATATATATATATATATATATATATATATATATATACCAAATGTAGCAAATGAGCAGCAGTCCTAAAAGCACCCTAAAATTCCCAGAAAAACCTCAAGCCAAATCCTCCTCCCCAAAAAAATAAGTCAAGCAAATCCATATAACCAAACCATACGTGCTCCCTACGTGTGAACAAGTGGGTTGGTGGAGGGTTAGTGCCCCTCCCCTTAAAACAAATAACTCAAAGTCAAATGGCCACCCCTTAAGGGATTATGGTGTCTGGCAATAGATAGATAGATAGATAGAAATCCATTTTTCCTCTCACAGGAAACCTTGTAAACATTACCAGCACTACTACCTCTAAAGGCTGGTTGTTTTTGTTGTTGTTGCTCAATCACGGTAATACTTGCTTCAGCAGACACGTCGACTGCATGTAAGCAACTGCTTCTATGGGGTCGTCCCATTGGTTCGCGACACTGCTGTTGTGTCTGTGTCTTACTGTGACATGTGCTGCAGTGTGCCATTATATGTGTTGTGTGGATCCATTCTACAAGTGGGGAACGTGACGTCAGTGACTCCACCCACCTTTAATCTTAACAGCTAACTGAGGAGGGCCGGGTGATGTCCTGATATAAGCCTAACAATGTGAGCTCGATCTGTTCTGTTTAACCCCTACACCGCGGGCATGTTTACCAATGTTTTGCGTGTCCCGCGAGGTTATTCGGGCTCCGATAGACTCTCAAAAAATATTTGCCAAAAATCAGTTATTAGTCCTAGAATATTAAAATTATATATGCTTATGGCACATACCTTCAGCTTTCTCCTGGAATGTTTGTTGAGCCTTCGTCTGTTACCGTAGGACTTGTGGAGACCTCTGAAGTAGGGTAACGAAGTCTCCACTTTACACTTCCCGACAACCCGTAATATGATTACCACAGCCAGATATTAACACTATAAACACTATTCTATGATTTTCAAGTAGTTTGGGATCCATACTCCAAAAAAAAACCACTGTGAAAGCAATGGAAATTACGAGCGCGTCTGATCGTCGCACTTGCGCTAGTTCGCTCTTGGTACTCTGTCATTTATTATTCATAAAACCCCTCACACTTTATATTTCTATTATTATATCACACTTATATATATCTGGAGTCTTTCTCCATAAGTTTCCTTCAGTCGTATTAGTTTATTGTCACTGAAGTCATTCAATTTTTCATTCAGTAAAATACGTAGAGAGCCACGGATTCACTTTCAGTGTTATAACATAAATTATTTGTACTCATATTCTTATATTACTAATTACTTACATTACTATTTACATTTTCTATTCAGTTTTCAATATTTACCCTTCTATTTTACTTACACTATGTTATTCACTGTCACTTTCAGTAAGCTAAAACTATAATACACTGTTCAATCATATGTACTGAACATCCATTGCTTTCACCTGCTATTTACACATTATTTACACATTATTTCCAAATTATTCTGCTTTCACACTTGCACCGTTAGAACTGCTTCTGGCTGTGGTAATCGAAGAAGCAGGTAACACAGAGGGGAACCTGGCACTCAGCACACTGCCAAGAGACGCGTTTGTGCTCAGGTGTGCGGCGGGTGGTATGCGCACATACCTGACACCTGCGAATCGCAGCCTTCCTTTTCCCTGTGGCAGGCATAAGCTCAAGTCTGTGCCGATCCATATACGCCCTCTGCTCAAGTCGGTCGGGAAGTGTTACTGGATGGCGCCTTGGAGTTGCTGCTGTCACCCTACCATATCTTTCCAGCAGCTGCTGGACACAAGTCCTGGCGAACAACCTCAGGGAGAAGGACTTGGATGGCTTGACCTTCATCTTGTACAGGATGAAGGCGTTCAGCATCGTCATATCTATGAGATGCAGAAAAACTTTCCTGTACCACCTAGTATTCTTCCTGAGGCAGTCGATCTCACCAGTCATCATGTCGGACTTGTCCACCAGCCGCATGTTGATATTATAGTCCAACACAGCATCAGGTTTCATCACAGGTTCGCCTGTCCTACGGTCGACCTTCCCATTGTCTCTCATCTCCCCCTTATGTACGGTGGTGAGCATGTGCACGACCCTCTTGTCATGCCACCGTATTGCCAGCATCTTCTCAGACTTGCGTAGGTGCACGTCTCCTCGCTGCGAGGTTCCTGCCTCTGGGAATTTGGGGAAGTGGGCACGATTACTTTTCACAGTGCCGCAGGAGCCAATACATTGCTCAGAAAGGTATTTGGCAAGTTTCGGTGCTGTATAGTAGTTGTCTGTATACAGCACATGATTCCCACCAAAATACTTTTCTAGGAGCACTTTCACTACACAGCCTGAGAAGCCAAGGGGGTGTGTTTTATCCAGATCGACAGTGCTGGCTGAATATATGACGAAGTCAAAGATGTACCCCGTCTTACAGTCGCACAGTACAAAGAACTTAATTCCAAAGCGATGGCGTTTGCTTGGAATGTACTGAACAAACTGAAGACGTCCTCTGAACAAAACCAAGGATTCGTCAAAGACAACCTTCTGAAAGGGGTGGAAGAATGACAAACTTATCCTTCATTCTGCTCAGAATCTCCCGGATCTTCCAGAGTGGGTCGGTTTGGGAAGGTACATCGTTGTCGGCAAAGTGCAGGTTTCCCATGATGTTCCGGAAGTGATCTCTGGCCATGTACTTATTGAAGGTGGTGAGGGTAGTAAGGGGTCCATGAACCAGTATTCTTCCAACTCATGCTTCTTGGAGTGTGGCATGAGAAGCATGAAGGCAAAGAACACATACAGCTCCTGCACTCCCAGCATGGACCACTGTTGCATCTTGGCTGCACCTGTACCACTTGCAGCACGTTGTGATTCATACCTGTTGGTCTCATCACATATGTGCTGCATGACTTCGTCATCTAGGAAGGCCAAAAGGTAGTCCACACACTCAGCATTTTCGTCAGTAGTGAAGGCAGGCTGAACTCCTGAGGAGCTCTCATCAAATAATAAATTTTCTGGCACAAAATCTGACCCTTCCATCCACGCGAAGGCGTCCAGGATTCCCTGTCGTGGCAGTGTAGGGCGGGTGGTGGTGGTGGTGGTGGTGGAGGTTGGCTGTGAGGCAGATTTATCTCGGTCAAGGTCACTCGCACTGACCCTATGTTGCCGTACAGCACTAGCAGCCCTTACCCTACTAGCTACACTACTTTTCACTCTTGTTGATTTACCTCTACCTCTACGGCCTGCCTTCACTGTTGTTGCTGGTGGTGACTCCGACAACGAAGACTCCGGAGATAACTCATCCGACGATGATGAAGAAATGAGTGAAGTGGGGCTTGGGGAACGGGGAGGTGAATGCACTCGTGACTCATGGCGGGCTGGGTCATGTGGGGGCATTGTTCTGGGGCTAACACACCGCCTTTTCACTCCCTTCCCAAATTCCTGTCCTTGCTGCACTAAAGGCTCCTTTCCCTTGGAGCTAGACACTAATTCCGACACTGAAGCACTCGTTGTAGCAGTTTCTGGCACGATAACCTCACCCGGCTCATCACACGATTCACCTGAATCATCCAAATCACTGTCCATCATCACCATGGACAATTCTGCCAGTTCACATGCCACTGCAGAGTCACTAAGGCCTTTCCTGCTTCCCTCACTACTTTTCTTTGGGGTAGAGGTCACAGGGCCCTTTGCAATGGGCGCAGAAGCGGCAGGAATGGCGGGGCGCGAGTGCGACATTGTTTCACTACAGCAGAGGACAAGGAACTAAATGCCGTGGCTTATCTGAGAAGGGAAGGGTTGACAGTGACACTTAGGCTGACTGCTTCTAACTTACATGCTAATTTTTTATAGGTAGAAAATCTCGGCAATACATAAAGAAATAGGTAGTTCCAGGTGAATGTAAATGTCACTTAGGCTTCTCCCTTCCTTTCTGATATATATTTTTATTACAGACATCGATTACAAGGCATAATTCAAAGGGGAAATTACCATGGTAATGTAGCAAATGAATGCATGTGAGGTGCTGTCAGGTGATTATTAGCCAATTTCTGGTGTATAAGACTATCACTTACCTGTTTTTTTTTTTTTGGTATATATTATTTTGTATAAGTATAGGGCATAGGGCTTATTTCAATGGATGAAATCTGTGGAAAAATCCGGGGGAAATTTGCGTAGCGCAGCGCGGCGTGGGAGGTGAGAGGACAGGGTAATGGAGGGCAGGTAGGGAGGGGAGTCACGAAGGGGGTAAAATCACCAAATTGTCAACAATGGATGGGAGTACAGATGAGATTTGGAGTGCTGACTAGTGTTGGACATTGGCAGTACTGATAGATGATACAAGCCACCACTTGAGAGCCCGGGATAATTCAAAATAACACAGAATCACAAAAGTGACGCCCAGCGGTTAAGGGTACCGTACCTCTGATGGGTGGATGTCGGGAGGGGGTATTGTAGTAGTACAGCGTTGCAGTCAAGGTGTTGTATTGCCCTGCACATGAAATGAGTATGTAGGTGTTTCTCCATTGCCTGTGTTTGGATTGTCAGGAGTTGGGATGTTGTTAAAGAGAGTCTGGTAATGTTTGTGTGGTGATTGTTTTGTGTTTAGTTGTGTTGTGTGGCCCTGACATGTAATGACGAGTGCTGTTTGTTGCACGGGCTGCCGCGTATAGTGGTATTGATGCAGCCAGTGATGATGTGCAGAGTGTTGTTGTGCATGGTCTGCTAGGTGTTGTAGAGTGTGTTAGGATGGGGGCACATGCCGAGGACACCACTGATCTGATATATTGTTTGTAGAGTAGGGAGAGTGTTTCTTTTTGTCCAATTTGTCTCTTTTTAATTGCCTGAAGTGCGTTGAGTTTGGAATACATCACTTTTTGATGTCTTGTATGTTGTCCTTCAAGATGTGTCCAGTGTCATATGTCTGGCCAAAAAGTCAAAACCTTCCTTACTTCTCAACTTCCCCCTCCCCCCTCCCCCCAAAAAAAACTCCCCCACTCTGTGAAGTCTCGAGGCGAATAAAAACTCCTCGCCAGTAATAGGAGAGTCCTAAAGCCAATACTCCTAACCCTCCCAAAAGTCTCAAAGCCAACACCCTCTCTCCACAAAGTCTCAGATCCAGTGCCCCCCCCCCCCAACACACACGGCAGAAAGTCCCAAACCCATCTCTTCCTCTCTCCTAAAAGGGAAAAAAGAAAAGAAAAAATGGAGAGTGGGGGAAGGGAAGGGGGGGAGGCGAAGGTCACAGTCTGGAGACCACAACAATACCCACCCAATGGTGGGTAAGCGACATAAAATCCCCTCCTGATACGGTGGAAATACCCAGAATTGGTCCTTGCTGCGCCAACTTAGTTTAGTATCCCAGCTGCTTGCATGGACTGCTTGCCTCCCTTCCTGCCTCATCCCTCCCCGCCCCATGTTCTCTGTCTTTGCCGCCTCACCACCTCTCTCACTATCCCCAACTCCCCACTCTCCCCAACCTCTACCATTTTTCGGATATTTGCGCTGTCTGCCTCTCTGCTTTCCCCTCCCATTCTCTCCTCTGTCTGCCTCTTTGTCTGGGTCAGCCTGTCTATGTGTCTGTCTGTCTGTCTGTCCCCCACATTGTATCCCAGTTCTCCTTCTAACCCTCCCTACCCATCTCCGATCTCTTTCTATCTTCAGCGTCGCCCACAGATCTTCTCCTCCTTCTTCTTCCTCTTCCTCCTCCTCCTTCCCTTCTTTTTTTTCTTCCCTCTTCGTCCAGATATCCATATATACAGCCTGGCTGTTTCTTTCTCTTTTTATCATTCCATCTCCTGCAACCCATTTTTTTTTTTCACCGCCCCCTCTCCTTCTTCGCCTATTGTTATTTTTATTTTAATTACCGGTAGTGTACTTCCGGATCAGTGCCGACTGTCTATCTGCTTGTGTCTCTTCTGGCCGTCTGTTTGAGCCCTCTCCTGTTCCCTCACCGCCCCCTCACCGTCGCCTTCTTTCCCATGCCGCCATCCCTGCACATTACCCCTCCCTTTGAGCTCCCCAACCCTCTCGCCACCCCTACCCTTGCCACCCCTACCCTTTGTACCTCATACCCTTGCCACCCTTAACTTTTGTATCCCCTACCCTCGCCACCCCTTTTTTCCCATTCTCTCCTCTCAAATCATGAGCCTTCCTGGCTCCCCTTTTCCCTACCCCCCTTTCACCCACTGTGTTCCCCCCCTCCCCCATCATCATCTTTCTTCGCCCCCATCCATCTCCCTCTTTGCTCGCCCCATACCCACTCCCTTTCCCTACCGTCATATCCCCCACCTTCGACATACCCTTATAAAACTCCTTCCTCCTTTCCTCTCCTTACCAACTCTGAAATCACTAATCTCCCCCGCTTCCCCCTCCCCCGCTTCTTCCTTTTCCCTCCCCCCTCCTTCCCCATCTCCCTTCGTTCCCTCCTTGGTTTTCGTCCACTGTTTTTCATGGGGGCTTTTTTTGGACCTTATCTCTTGTGTTAGGTAATATGGGATGGAAGAAGAAGTAGAAGAAGAAGAACAAGAAGAACAAGGACAAGGAGAGAGAGAGAGAGAGAGAGAGAGAGAGAGAGAGAGAGAGGGAGAAGAAAGAGAATAAAAAGGAGAGGGAGGAGGAAGAAAGGATGTTGAGGGAGGAGAAGGGAGGGAATGAGGGGGAGATTGAAGAGAAAGAGTGAGAGGGAAAGAGAAAGGAAAGAAAGGAGAGGTATATATAAGAGTGGAAAAGAGGAGGGGGGGAAAGGAAGGAGAGGGAGAAAGAAGGGAAGGAAAGGAAAAAGGGAAAACACGAGACTGAGAAAAAAGGAACTGAAAATAGAAGACGGAAGGAAATGAAAGTGAAGTAGGGAAAAAGATGTTTGAAGAAGGGAAAGAAGTGGTTGAAAAGAAAGGGAACGAGAGGGAGAGAGATGACAAGAAGAATGGAGGAGGAAAGGGAAAAAGGAAGAAAAAGAACGGAGGTGGCAAGAAGGAAGAAAAGGGAAAGATTAATTTGACAAGTGAAAAGAAATGGGAGAACGGATATGGCAAAAAAGTAAGTAATGAGAGAGGGCAGATGGCAAGAAGGAAGAAAGGGAAACGGAGAATTGACATGAAGGAAGAAAATGGGGAAGGGAGATGGCTAAAGAGAAGAAAGAAGAAAAGAGAGAGAAAAAGAAAATAACACGGGAGAAACCTGTTTGACAAGAAAGAAGGGAAGAAGCAGAGTGACAAGGAAAAGGAGAGAGGTGAATAACAAAGAAAAAGAATATCAGGGAGAAGGGGAAAATGACACAGAAAACACCTGTGAATTACGGTAATGAGGAGGCAAATGAGAATGAGAAGAAAGGGAGGATAGAAGGAGGTAAAGGATTGATGATGATGATTGATGATGATGATGATAGTGATGATGATGATGATAGTGATGATGACTGAAGGTGATGATGACGATGATGGCTGATGGCGATGGTGATGTTATTTATGATGATGATGATGGTGTTGTTTGATGATAATGATGATGATGTAGTCTTGACGATAGAAGATAAGGACATGAATAGCCGTAAATGAGGAAGGATTAAGAAAGAAAAGACGACACTGACGGAAAAGAAGGGAGGAAGGGAGGATCTTACTTGTGGAAATAATTGATGGGGGAGGAAACCCAGGTAAGGGTAAGGAACTTGGAAGGAAGAGGGAAGATGAAGTCCAGTATTTACTCTCATCTTATCCCCTTCATTTCGATGACGTTTGTATTCTTGCCATAATCGGACGGTTTAAGTCACTTCAGGATAAACTTAACATGCACTATAGTCTTTATAAACCTTGTCCTAGCTGGAGGTCTTCCCCAGTTTGACTAAAACTTACATTAGGTAGCAAGCTTAAGGTGAAAAAGTCGGATTGAAGGGGTTAATTTATGTCAAAGGCTGCTTGTGTCTGCATTCATATTCATTCTAACAGGTAATTAACACTTCAAAATTAAATTAGGAGGTGATAAAGTGAAGACCACACACACACACACACACACACACACACACACACACACACACACACACACACACACACACACACACACACACACACTAATAAAAGCTGTTATGGAAATACGTTTCTCATAAAAAAAAATGAACAAGATCATCTATAAATGACACCCGCGTAGAGTGATGCTGACAGAAATACTTACAGAGCAGAAATACGTCCTTTGAATTTACAGAGCAGAAATGCGTCCTTTGCTTTTTTACAGAGCAGAAATACATCCTTTGAATGTTTACACAGCAGAAATACGTCCTTTGATTGTTTACAGAGCAGAAATAAGTCCTTTGAGTGATTACTGAGCAGAAATACGTCCTTCTTTGGCAGTGTTTATTCCCAGTATAGAAGTATGTAACTATATAAAACTGAATTCCTGATTAACATAATCACCATTCTGATTAGAGTAATTTCCTCTTTTCACAGTGCTCTCATGAACCATCAAGTAAACCATTAACAATGTAAAAAGGGGAAAAGAGAAGACAGAAAACAGAGAGAGAGAGAGAGAGAGAGAGAGAGAGAGAGAGAGAGAGAGAGAGAAACAGTAAAAGATTTTCCACTGTGTTATGGGGTGAGAACAGTAACAGATATATTATAGTGGACACTAATATCAATCTACTTTTTTGTTGAAGCATTAATAAACTTTTACACAAAAAGTTTGATAGGATTCTGATGATCGCAATACTGGATTATCAGAGTCGGTGGTCACTGTCTCGTTAATTATCGTTCGGATGGGGATCGCTAGTAGTGTCCACAATAGCACTTTTTTTTTACTTGATCTTCAGGAGTCATTTAGACATTGAATATTATACTTTATTTTTAGAAGAAATATTTCAAAAAGAGATTTCACTTATTAGTTTTTAAAAAATGGGAAGTGCACGTAATCTTTGCATTATTGGGTCAATGCCTTGGAAAATTTTAAAGCAAGATTCTTAGGGAATGAAATACGAAAGTGACCTGCTTTTTTGGACAAACTTTATACATGGCATCAGTTGCATTTTCGAAGTTATTGTTTTATTTATATATTATCTGATGTTTTTGTTATCTACAGACTTTTTTTCACCATTGGGAAGATCTCGTAGTGAAAGGGATAATGAGAACCTGGTTAGTCCATAATACTTAAAAGCCTCTCAGTAGCTGAATAAAATCGTCTGTAGGGAACCGCAACAAAACAGAGACGAAATCCCATCCGAAGGGGGTTGAGGAAGGGACATACAAATATGAACTGTTCGCCATATTGCGTAATGGGAATAATAATAGTAGATTTAAATATTCGGGTTTTAATATCCATGATTGCAATAGATAAAAAGGAGGGAAAGGCATGCAATATCAGCGTGTTGTTTAAAAAGCATCCATTCCCGTTTTCAAGCCGTTTTTGTTTACGCAGGCACCCTCTCTTTATTCTCCCTTTCGCCTCTTCTCTCTCTCTCTCTCTCTGTCTGAAAGGCCACATGCACAATAGCGTTCGCTTTTTGCAAATCGAGCCTTTGTTGCATGTGTGCATATTATGCAATACCTCTCTCTCTCTCTCTCTCTCTGAAAGGCCACTTGCACAATAACATTCGCTTTTTGCAAATCGAGCCTTTGTTGCATTTGTGCATATTATGCAGTACCTCTCTCTCTCTCTCTCTCTCTCTCTCTCTCACTGTCCTCTACTTTCCCCTTCCCTCTTCCTTCCTCCAACCCTACCTCCCCTCTCCAGTCTTCTTCCCCTTTTTATTTTCCTCCTCCTTTCCTTCACCCATTCCTTCCTGCCCCTCTCCCCATCCCCTGCCTTCCTCCCTCTCCTTTCCCCTTCTCTCCATCCTGCCCCCCATAACACCCCCGGAAAAAGAATTACCGTGTTATGTACTTTACTAACTTCATTGAGTAGTGACATTCATGCTTTGTGCCTAAAACTGAACGTCATTTTCAGCTCCGGTGCCACAAAGGAGCCGGCCGTAAAAGTAGGAAATATAGAAGATATATTGACCCGGTACAGCCATTATCAGAGAGAGAGAGAGGGGGGGGGGGGAATTAAGGCCTTGGGACAGCTTCATACAAGAGAAATTGGCTGGTCCAGGATATTAAAACTTCGAGAAGGTAAATAGACAGCGTAAGTGCCACATAATCGAGCTCATTGCTGGCGTTGTGACGGAGGAGGAGGAGGAGGAAAGTGAGAAGTGTAGTAGGCAGGGTAGTTAAGGAGGGGGGATGGCAAGATTGGCGTGAGAGAAGACAAGAACGGAGACTGAATTTCTGGATGGGTGGCATCAAGAAAATCAGAGAGAGAGAGAGAGAGAGAGAGAGGCGCATTACGACATATACCAGCGAATATCAACGATAAGTGAAGCGTGAAGTGCAGGCCAAGATCTAGTGGCATATCATCGCAGCATTGCCCCCAAAAGTCTTAGGATTTCTTTGTTTTCTCCTAAGTTAAATTTCACACTAGCATTCCGAAGCCTGAAGTCTTGGGTATCATGTTAATGAAGGTCATTGGGTATAACTTGCCTTTGAAGAATTTTTAATAATTACCGTTTAAATAGCCGTTCTCTTCGTTGATGGTACGATAGAAAATGGTGAATAATGGCAAGCAAAAAGAAAAAGTTGGAAGGTATTTTTTCTTGCAAAACGCTGTGGCAATCGGAGGCATATCATCGCAGTTTCACCAAAATTATTAACAAACAAGCCACATATCTCGGGATACTGCACGCAGAGTTTGAGTACAATTTTCACATTTGATTTCGGGATATTTTGGTAAGACACACACACACACACACACACACACACACACACGCCATTGCATTGTCACCTCACTAGGCGGGAAAAAATAATGAAAATGACAGTGACGACGACGACGACGATGATGATGATGATGATGATGATGATGATGATGATGATGATGATGTGCCAGGAATGATACTAGTGTTTAAAATGCAGATGGATTAATAAAACAAGATTCAGGTAATGGTAACAACGAAACTTCCAGAAATAAGATTATCCAAAAGCTTTTTGTCTGATTCATAACACACACACACACACACACACACAAAGGCAGCATAAAATCAGAAAAAAGGATAAGTGTTTGAAAATAAAACATTATAATAGAGATGTGGAATGATAACTGAAAAAAAAAAAGTCTGGTAAATGCCAACAATATATATGGATGAGAACACTTGAGAAGGGAGATCCAATACAGACCGAGGCAACGCTCACAAACCATACGTTACGAAAACTATGATATTGCCGGAAACCAGCATATGCCACTTTTCCAGCAACAAAGTGCGTTATCTGGAGAACACTGGACCCAAGTCTTCCGGGTAAACTCAAGATAATTAACTCTGTCTGCGAGAGTGAAACAAAAAGGGGAACCTCTCATGTCAGCGGAAAACTTTGAAAGGGCTCCAGAACTTGGGCAGTGAGTTGTGAGGCGTGGATGTGATGTGACAGCAGACACTACGTTCATCATCGTGGGAGGTGATGGTGGAGTGGATAGAGCAGTGGAATGCTGTCTAGAAGGACGCAGTGACGATCCATCACATCATTCCTAAGTGAGAAACTAGCACGTAATCAGGGTGAAGGAAAGGTATTAGGGCTTACAGGTGACCCACTTTGTGATGCTTAGCAGGGCAGGTAGGGGTTAGGGAACGGTAGTGTAGTCTGTGTCCAGATTACAAATAAATTAATAAAGGTCAGAGGGTATTGATGGTGATAGCATTAACGCTCTCAGGCTCCTATGATTCGCTCTAAGCTGAATAAATCGTCTAGAGCTGCCCCGATCGTGAGGAAGTTAACAAAGATGTCCACAGCTGTCTACTCTGTATTGAAGTAAAGGAACACACATTCATTCACTGCGTTACAGGGGCCACATCGAATGCCTATAGTCATTGTAGTAGGATTCTGACGTGAAGACGATAATGTTCAGTGAAATACGAGGGTGGTATTCTCGTCGGTTAAGAAGCTTCCTAACATCTTTTCCTGAGTGACTTGTGTTTATTATTCCTTGCTGTCCTATTCTGTTACATAAATCTTTTTAACATTGCACAAATAACGTGCAAAACGATATTAAACAGCCATATCCAAAAATAAATTGCTAAGGCAGGGGTGCTGGGGAGCCTCCTGACGCCACGAGATGGGCCCTAGAGTCCTTTTGCCTCTCAAGTCTTTGTTTCATCACTGGATTCATAGATGCTTAGATGTGGCTTAGTATATTGAGATGCATGTTGCCATTCGTCTGTTGGGTGGTAAGATGCACCTTTGTCCACTACGTCTCCTTCAAGTGTGTCTGAATCCAGAAGTGAGGAGGCAAGGGAGGCGAATGGGTTTTATGACCGTATCCGCTATTCACAATTTCCTCCTCCTACTCACCCTTTCCCCTCGAGACCTACACACCCACATAGCTTAGAATGGTAGGGTGTATGGATGTGTTCCCTCTCGCTCTTTCTCCCTCTCTACGTCTTTCCCATTCCCCCTCCCCCTGTCACCCATTCCCCCTGAGACGACTACCGCCATAGTTGTGTGTGGTTCTTCTCACTCGCCCCCTCTCTCCCTCCCTCTCTGTCTCCCCACTTTTTACCCTCTCTCCCAATCAGTCCCACCTCATCACTCTCATCTCCCCATCTCCCTACAACACTCTCTTCCTTCCTCCTTTCCCCGTCCTTCTACCACCATCTCTTGCTTCCTCCCCTGTCTTCTCTCTCTCTCTCTCTCTCAACTTATGCCAATGTGGTGGGATACATAATGTGTTCCCTGGTGAAGTCACGCCATCCCATCCACTCTCCATCTTCACTCCACCACAACATTCCCACCTTTCAACGCATACCCTTGGTATTTCTTGCAATATCTCGCCATTTCTCGTCTGATCTCGCTACATCTAATCTGATCTCGCCTCTTCTCCTCTTATCCCGTCTGGTTTTGCCGCTTGTCTCGTCTCGTCCAGCCATCCTTTCTGCCATTCATCCTCATCCACACCTCCTCACAATTTGCGCCTAAGCACATAGTCCCTTGTCAGTGCTCGATATATCTCGTCGCTTCGCGTCTGATCTCGCCACTTCTTGCCACATCTCGTCTGATCTCGCCACTTCTTGCCATATCTCGTCTGACCTCGCCACTTCTTGCCATATCTCGTCTGATCTCGGTACTTCTTGCCACATCTCGTCTGATCTCGCCACTTGTTGCCATATCTCGTCTGATCTCGCCACATTGCCATATCTCGTCTGGTCTCGCCACTTGTTGCCGGGTTTCGATTATATTTTTATTATTATTATTTTTTCCTCACTCATTTTCTCACCACTTCTCGCAATATCCCACAAATTCTCGTCGCTTCTTCCCTGGTCACGCCGTTTCTCCCCTCAGTCCCACACCACTTTTCGCCAAATCTTACCACTTCTCGAGATATGTCGCTTCTCGCCTTATGTCACTATTTCTCGCGCTATCTCGCCAAATCTCTCCGCCTCTCGCCACTTATGGCATATCACGTCATTTTCCGCCACTTCTTGCCACATCTCGGTACTTTTCGACACATCTCGCTACTTCTCGTCAAATCTTGCCACTTCTCGCCAATTCTCGCTACTTCTAACCTTCATTCACCATCAAGGACACTTTTAAAATTACTCTCCCTCATTTTTTGTAATTTTTCCTCTCTCTCTCTCTCTCTCTCTCTCTCTCTCTCTCTCTCTCTCTCTCTAAAGATAGATAGATAGATATAAAGTCCAACCTTTTTTTTTCATCATTTTTTTCTCTGTATAGTAAGATTAATTTGTCAGGCTTCCATTTCGTTCCTTATTAGTTTTTATTTTGAGTCAACATTTTCGGCCTCCATCTCGGTATTCTGTTTATAATTGGCTTTTGCTGGCAGTGGGTCTTATGCAAGGGTTCGTAAGAGAGAGAGAGAGAGAGAGAGAGAGAGAGAGAGAGAGGTACACATTTCCTTTTATTGTGTTTTCCAGCCTCTCAGTAGGTGGGGCAGCTCCTTATAGCGTTCCCGTCAGGAGAAAAAGCCAGAGGTCTCGAGGGATCACCCCCCCTCTCTCTCTCTCTCTCTCTCTCACACACACACACACACACACACACACACACACACACACACACACACACACACACACACACACACACACACACACACACACACACACACACACACCTCATTTTCCTTTCGTTTTTCCTCTTCCTTTTCTGTTTGTTTCTCCTCTTTTCGCCTCAACCTTTCCTTTTCCTTGTTTCCCCAGCTCTTGTCCTTCCCCTCTTGTATTTTTTCCTTTTCCTTCCTCCTCTCCTCCCCAGACATCACGCTACTTCTTTCCTGTCTTCCGATTTTCTCCTACTTTCCTCCCCTTGTCCTTCCTTTCCTCCAACCTTTCGCCTCACCTCCCTCCACTCCTCCAAAGAACTCTTCCTCTTTTCCCTCTTTTCCTTCCCCTATTCCCACTTTTCTTTTCCTTTCGTCCCTCCTCTCATTATTCTATTTCCTTACTCTCCTCCTCGATTCTCTCCTTTTCTCTCTCACTTTCTTAGATTCTCTATCCCCTGCACCCAAGACCTCTCCCCCCTTCCACCACTCTCCTCTTCCCTCTTTCCTCTCCTCGTGTCCATCTTGTCCTCTCCTCTCATCCCTCTTATTATCTTCTCTTTTCCATCTTGTCCTCTTCTCTTTTTCATCTTGTCCTCTTCTCTTTCTCATCTCTTCATCCCCTTTCTTCCTTCTTATCCTCCCCTTCCTTCCTTCTTTTCCCCCTCTTTCTTCCGTCGTATCCTCCCCTTCCTTCCCTCTTTTCCCCCTCTTTCTTCCATCCTGTCCTGTCCTCTCTTCCGTCCTTTCCTCCCCTCTCTTCCTTCTTTTCCTCCCCTTTCTTCCGTCCTTTCCTCCCCTCTCTTCCTTCTTTTCCTCTCCTCTTTTCCGTCTTATCCTCTCTTCCGTCCTTTCCTCGGTTCCATAGTTTTTCTCCTCTTTCTTCCATCTTCTTTTCCTCCTCTCTCCTCCCTCTTTCCTTTCCATACGTACCTTTTTCCCCTCTGTTCTCTTCTCTCAAGGGCTCTCTTTCTTTTCCCCTCCCTCCTCCGTCACTTCTAATACGTTGGTGGAAAAGATTGGCTAAGGGAGAAGGGGAGAGGGGAGAGTACACGAGGGGAGAAATAGGTATGACAGAGAGTGGAAGAGTTGAAGTAACAGTGAGGGAATGTGACTTGGGGGGGAAGGGAGAGGGGAGAGAGAGCTGGAGAGGGAGAGGGCGGTGGGAGAGGAAGTGATGGATGTGGAAGTCCATTAAAAGTGAAAGTGAAGGCTGGTCACGAGACTCGAAGTAAAGTTGAGAGAGAGAGAAAGAGAGAGAGAGAGAGAGAGAGAGAACAATGCCAGTGAGAGAGATGCGAAAAATCTAAGAAAGGAAATGAGAATGGAAATTAAACCACGATTTGGGAAGAAGGACGAGAGGGGTGGAGGAGCAAGAGTTACGAGGACGAAGGTAAATAATAACGATGAATAAGTGTGATGTAAAGGAGAAAGAATGGCGGTTAAAATGAAACTATCTTCGGTCATGTGACTCATTCAGATTGATAAAGTCGTCTGATGGTAGCTTTAATAGAATACCGTACGAGTTGACCTATCCATGAGAGGGTGATGGGTGACATTAATCATCTGGCTTCTTCTCAGCTGGATAAAATCGTCTGGCGGCAGCTGAATAAGAACACCTGAGCTGTCCCGACTGCTTATTTCCCTTCTGTATTACTGTTCAGCACCACCACCCTCAGCGAGGCAGCCCTAGTGGGATAAGGGTAACGCTAGGCTAAGTTGGGTTAAGCTAGGTTAGGTTAGGTATCGATAAGATTTTATATAAAGTCAGTAATTTTGCCTGGGAAACACATTGAGCATATGCCCGAGAAAAACCTATGATTTGTTTTGAAATGACGGGGCGAGCGTCGTTCCTGGCTGACGTTCCCGGTGGTGGTGCTGAACCGTAATACAGAAGGGAATATGCGTCCCGACATTAAAGGTTAAGCTCCTTCACTTCGCTGCCGTCTTTCTTGATTTTCCTCCTGCTGACTCCTTGGTTTTATGGGCCTTGACTCCAAGCCACCTTACTCAGCTTAGAGGACTGAAGACCGGTGATGGAAATGGAGTGATAATCCCTTGATCTCGATGACGTATTTTTAAAAGTTTATTCTTGTTGCTCCCAGGCGATTTTATTCATCTTTGGAAAGACTTTCTGAACAGACGGGGATAGATAAGACCTTAATTCATCCTCCACTAAAGATCCTATATGTAATTGCCACAAAAATCGTCTGGTGGTAGCAAGAATAAAAAAAAAAAAAAAAAAAACGAATTACTGGTCTCACCCACCTTTACTGCATTGATAGAATTACTTGGTATGCAGTTAACTAAAAAAAAATAACACTGGCAGTACTAAAGAAGTGGAAGAGAAAATATAAATGCCTAAAGAAAATATAAATGCCAGAAATGCGTCACAAGATTCCGGGGTTTAAACTCCTTCACTACGATGATGTAATTACCAGCTAAACAGTTAATGAGAGAAATAACATGAGCAAAACTGCTTACGTAAAGAAAGACCCGAGAAAACATGAGCGCCGTAGAACTAATCTTACCATTACAGAAAAGCCAGCAAGATTCACCGCGTTGAATATTATCGTGGAGAAAAAAAAAAAAAAACGTTAAAACCGTCTTTAAAACCATCCTGCTGTGAAAAAAAAAAAAAAAAAAAAAAAGTGGTCTGAAAAAATGCATACAGAATGTTAGACAAGTTTCTCGGAAATTTATCCAGAAAATATAAGAAAGCGTTGCTTGGAAGACTACGTAGAAAAAAGCAAGGGGCAGAAGAAGTTTTTGAAGCCATTGGGTTTTTCGTTTTTTGAATTTTCCATTTGGGGATATGATTTGTTTCGATGATAACTAGAATGTGCCCGAGTCATTATCAGACTTTCTGTTCAGGGTAGATTTGTAAACGCCAGTGACCCTGACCCTTGACCAGACCGACATGAGGTTTTGAGAACAAGTCTTTCAAACTTTATACTGTACATGCATTTCCTCTGCTGCAATATCAGAATCTACAAAAGAAAACCCTGCATTCTCGTCAGATAAGAAAGCTCCTTAGTGTCTTTTCTCACCAATTTATATTTGTATATGATCCCTTCATGCATCGTACCATATTGTTCCTGCAATCTGTGTTGATTTTTTAAATATATGAATAGCATACGATAGAAAAGCAACAGTAATAAGCAAGGTACACCGTATAAGAAGAGCTGCCAGAAAGTTTCTTGAACTTAAAAGAATAGGAACCATGGCTTAGTTAGGAGTGAGAACTTATTGCAAGATTCCATGTGAACCAACGAAAATAAAGTCATAAAGATCCTTCACTAAATCTCCTTACATTAAACTGCATTGTTGCGTGACGTACTATAGAGGGAGATTGTGAAGTTTAGGTGTAAAACTGATTGTGTGTCACAGTGATCTTGTTTTGTCGATATGCATTAATCCTTAGCCCTCCTACGAAACCGAATCTTATTTGGGACAGGGAATCTCTCTCTCTCTCTCTCTCTCTCTCTCTCTCTCTCTCTCTCTCTCTCTCTCTCCAAGAATGACTGTAGCTGTTACGTATATTCATGTTGCCCGTCCCAGATGTAAGGCCTTCTCTCACTCCCCGAGGCGACAAAAAGAATAAAAAATCCCTTCGCCATTTTCCTTTTTTTTTTTTCACTTCCTTGTGCTTTTGGTTAGGCTGTGTTCTCTTCACTCTTTCATTTTCCCTTATCCATATAGGCATTTAGTTCACATTTGAGTGTTCCCTCTCTTAACTCTTACATGGTCGGGCTTAGTTTATTGCTCTGTTCTTCTTAGTGTGACAGGTAACTCAATGCAGCTGAGTGAGTCACAGGAGCCCGAGTGTTAATTCTTCTTTTGTCCATCTTAGAATCCGATCAGACATTCTTTTACTCTTGTCTTGCTATCCTTGGGTAACTTTCTTCAGGTTGGGAGAGGCGGTACGAACTGAGGGGCCTCGACTTTTAGGATGCTCTCAAACACCTCTTCCTAAGCTGTTTGTTTTGCCTATTACACCTTTCTGTCCTCTACTGTGTTGCTCTAATATCACCATACACTGCATAAATAGCGCACAAAACGATATTAGCCGACCGTAACCAGACTAAATCTGTAAGGGAGAGGTGTTAGGGATCTGCCATAACCTTCGAGAATACGAGCCACAGTGTTAGACTATGAACTCCTGTACACTAATTTGGCCAGATTTTCGTCTTTTAGCAGCACCTTTCCCGTAGCACTGCGGCAGAAAAAGGTAAATCTACTGCTCTACATCCATTCCATAGCATTGCTTCTTGACTTAGGCTATCGTCTGGTGTTAATGTGTTGTTACAAGTGAACGTTCAAGGTGGAGAGTTGTAAATTTTAGGCCATGTTAGAGAAAACTGGCATAGGAGACAGTTTAAGCTGAGCATGGCAACAGTAAGAACTAGAAAGCATTCGGAGAGCGCATACCTCCAGCAGTGCCATTGCCATTAAAAAAAGATCCGGATCCGGATCCATGGGTAGGTTGTATGGAATACATAGGATCCGGAGCCGACCCAAAATTTAATCAATTGTTCCTTGACCTATGGCCTACTCTTCCACAAACTTATTGTAAAATTAATTGAGAACTTTTGGAGATGTTGTGTGGGATACATACGATTCGGATACGGATCCAGATTCGGATCGGCCCCCAAATTTAATCAATTCTTTCTTGGCCTATGGCCCACCCTTCCCCAATATTTCATTGAAATTAATTCAGAGCTTTTGGAGATAATGTGCGGTAGGATCCGGATCCGGATCATTCCCAAAATTAAATCAATTCTTTTTTGGCACTTGGCCCACCGTTCCACAAACTTTCATCAAAACTCACTAAGAACTTTTGGAGATATCGTGTGAACTGACAGATAAAAAGACAAACAGGCGAATAAATAACCTCCTCAAAATTCGTTGGCGAAAGTAAAGAGAGAGAGAGAGAGAGATAGATAGATAGATAGATAGATAGAGAGAAAGAGAGAGAGAGAGAGAGAGAGAGAGAGAGAGAGAGAGAGAGAGAGAGAGGGAGAGGACATATAAAGTATTGAAGGACTGGAATGAAGGAGAAAATTTGTAGAAATATGATTGGAAGGAAGAACTGATAGGAAGCCTTGTAAATCCACTGGACTATGGATTGATTCCAGCTTCATGTACTCCCCCACTGGCCTTGCTGGTAATTTATGGGGATGTTAGTGTGAGATTCAAGACTTGTTAGTGGGGATTGGCAGGGCTAGGTAATGAAGTTAGGATGGGAGGGTGATTGCTTAGGTTGCGCTGCATGGTGGTGGCTGTGGCGGTAGTGATAGCAGTATTGATGGTGGTGATGGTGGTGGTGGTGGTGGTAATGATGGTGGTGGTAGCAGTATTGATGGTGGTATTGGTTGTAATAATGGTGGCAGTGGTAGCAGTGTTGATGGTTGTGGTAATGGTGGTGATGGTGTCGGTGGTAGTAGCAGTATTTGTGTTGAGGATGGTGGTGGTGGTGGTGGTAACAGTATTGGTGGTGATGGTGGCTGTAGTATTGGTGGCTCTGGCAATGGTGGTGGTGGTGGTGGTGGTAGCTGCGATGGTGCTAGTGGTGGAGGGGACGATGACGGTGATGGTGATACCAGTGGTGATGGTATTGGTGGGATGATCGTGACTGTCGCATCTTTTCGTCAACATGAAGTCTACTATAGAACAGGAGAGAGTGATTGCCGTTATTGCATCTTCTTCATGCTGGTCAGGTATGAATCAGGATCTGGTGTTTGTAGTGAGAGTGATGAATGCGAAAGTCAAATTATGGCATTAGTTCTGTGTGTGTATATCTTCAGCATATAATGGCGGGGTGCGAGTATATGTTTTTGCCCCAACCACTTCAACACCAAGATGTATTTTCATGGATTTATTTTTGGTTTATTCTTGGTGTTACAGGACTTGATCAGCATTAAATACATAGGAGAACACCGGGGGGTAAAAAAAAAAATAATGGTGGCTGTGAAATATACCCTGTGTTGAATAAAATTGTCTATATATACCAAGATGAACAGCTTAGGAAAAGGTGTTAGGGAGCTTCCATAGCCCACGATGGCGGTATAGTGGTATTGGTGATGGTGATGATTGAGGTGATGATGAAATGCAGAGAACGGTAATAATACTGATGGTGAAATGATAATGATGATGATGATGGTGGTGGTCGTGAAGGTGAAGATAGTGGTGGTGATATGGTTTTGGTGGGGCTATAATGTTGGTGGTGATAGTGATGATGCAAAGGATAACTTTGATTTTGTAATGATGATGGTGGTGTCTGTGGTAGTGCAGATGATGGTGATGAAAATGTTAGTTGTGATGATGACGATAATAGTGTTTGATATTGATGGCGACGGTACTGGTGGTGATGAAGATAAAGACAAGAGAGAGAGAGAGAGAGCGAGAGAGAGAGAGAGAGAGAGAGAGAGAGAGAGAGAGAGAGAGAATGTTGGCAGTACGAGTAATAGGGTAATAATGGAAATACTGAGGGTGGTGTTAACTGTGATAGTAAATATGACAGTGATGATAATGGCAGTGAGGATGTGTAGCTGATATATACTTTAAGCAAAATGGCATATTCGAACGTGCCGTCGGGTCTGTTAAACAGTTTACTCCGATGTCGTTTTTTATATTGTTTTAGGTTTAACACCGGACTATTTTATTCTGTTTGGGGAGACTTTTCGAACTAGAGGAGAGAGATATTAACCCCCATTAAATTTTGGAGGAGAGAGATATCACCATCATTAAGTCCTTCAGGTGCGTCCCAGGGTGAGTGGAATCGTCTCACAAGGAAAAAATTAAGAAAGTGTGTCATAGAACTGAAGGGGTAAGCATTTCTAATAAGGA
>NC_136954.1:4129133-4186633 GCF_032717465.1 Coenobita brevimanus
AGGAAACTGACCATTCTTTCCACCATCTGGCAGCCACAGCTTTCTTTTACCAGCGGCTCTCTCTCGCCCTCGAAATCTCACCACCACTGCTTCCCTACAGCCACTGTCACCATTTATGTCTTCCTTCGTTACTCTGTCCGCCTACTCGCTCTTGCCCTGCACTTCCTCCCCACTTCGAGCGCCTTCATTGTGTGTGTGCCTTTAAACTTGCTTGTGCGAGGGATTTGATTGTGTACAGCTTTCATGTTTCCTGCTGTTCAAATATAGATTACTACACTTTTTTTTTTTTTTTTTTTATCATTGCTTCTCCTTTACATTGCCATGATCTTAATCCTTGTCGTCATCAACATCATCGCCATAATTATCGTTTGCTTAGAATAATCCTGTTAGCGTTTATTGTCTCTCCGTCTCAGTCTCATCATCATCATCTATCCTCGTCGTCCTCCTCCCCCAGTAGCTTAAAGGCCCTCTCCCACTTCGGCGTAAATAGGCACGATGAAGCCACGATGAAAATCGTGGCCGAAGTCGGTGATGTGTCGACGACTCTGACCAAGAATCGTGGTGTCGGCGTAATACCGGCGACACCAGTACGACAAAACGCCGACACCTCGGCGGAGTATACAATATAACCGGCGACTAGTAGCCGACATATCGCCGATATGTCGGCGTAATGCGCAAGCATTATTCTAAATTCAAATTTTAACGTTTTTTTTTACGGCGATTCAACGGCGATAAAGGTACAACGGCGGCGTGCTGTCGACGATGTATCGTCGATGTGTCGGCGCAAGAGGCACGACGTTATTCCTCTGAGTTCGCCTACATGTCGGCGATATATCACCGACATTCATAAGATGAAATATTACTGTCACACAACCCGGTACATATCGTACGGTTTACGTAGGCTATGTCGTATTAACCTCACTGATACATCACCGATACATTGCCGACGCTTCGCCGTATGACCGTATGACATCTCAACGGGTTTTTTCACCGCCGACGCCT
This sequence comes from Coenobita brevimanus, assembly GCF_032717465.1. Taxonomy (NCBI): domain Eukaryota; kingdom Metazoa; phylum Arthropoda; class Malacostraca; order Decapoda; family Coenobitidae; genus Coenobita; species Coenobita brevimanus. The sequence continues at coordinate 4,130,136 of NC_136954.1, forward strand.
CGCCGATGTTGGCAATCATATGCGGTTTATACGCCGGGTAATCGCCGACGTCGCTGAGGCGTCGCCTTGTTGCCGACGACTAATCTGCGAAATTTTACAAAATCGTGGAGGACCACGACGTTTTCATGCAGCATGAAAACGTCGTGGCCCCCACGATAAATTTCCACCTCGTCCGACGTATCGGCGACATGCCACGAATGGACAAGATTTTTATCACGAATACCCACGATTAGGGATTTTTGACACATCGTGACTTTATCTTCCCCACTTCGCCGTTGTACCTTTATCGCCGTTGAATCGCCTTTACCTTTGACAGCGGGAGAATCCTGTTAGTCTCCACCACATCTTACAACCCGTCTCTTCCACGGCCCATCTCTTCTACAACTCGTTTCTACTACAGCTCACTTCTACCAGCTCTTTCTGTCTCTTTCCTCAGCCTTTCTCGTCCCTAAAGACAGCCCTTAATTTTATCTCCATCACAGCCCTTGCCCACTACAGCCCTTACTAACATCCCTGTGGTCTAGCCGCGGGTCGCTCAGTCTCCAGTTTACAGATTTACCTTTTTGCCTGTCCCATGTGCTTCGAGGAAATATTATGAGTTTCTGACACAATCCCTGTCCTTTTTCCGCTACATCCTTCCGCACCGCCACCACCACATCCCTTCTCTTCACCATAACCCTGACGTTCTCCACCATTTCCGCCGACATGTCGTAAAAATACCCCCGGTAATACCAATACACCAGTCCTGCATGAGACAGCCCTAGCATGTATTCAATATGGACGGTGGGTGTTAGCGCCGAAGTGGTGACATGTAGAGGTGTATGGTATGTAGGAGGACTGCTGGCCTTGATAACAGGCTGTGAAGCCTATGCCCAGAGTCGGACACACACACACACACACACACAAAAAAAATCTCCTTGCCTTTCATCACCACAGCTTGCACTTCACAATAACCCTCTCCATCTCCACTAAGCCTTGCCCATTACCATAGTCCTCCCCTTTACCACGACCTTGTCTTTCACCTCAGCTCTGCCCTTCTTCACCACAGTCCTGCCCGTCACCACAGCCCTCCCCATCTCCACTACAGTCCGTGCTACTTCCCTTCTTATCCTTATCCTTCCTACCACAGCCATTTTCGTCCATAAATAGGTCCATCTAAGCCTCCATTCTTCAGACCATCAAAGTCTTACATACCTCTCTACCTCTCTTGCCTATCATAACTTTTTTTTGTCTCCCTCCCTTCTCGTACCCACCAATTCCTGTTCTGCCTCTCGCCCTTCTCTTGCCCATCAGTGCCCCCTTTTTTCCCTACATCCCAGCCTTTACCTTGTCTGCAGCACTCCTTCCCTGTTCCCCATGTTCGTCGTCCACATCATCCTGCCTCACACCCTGCCACACCTAACAGCCTTACCTTTGTGCCACAGGGAAATGCTATCAGTCTCTATCTCACGTTGCCTCTACCACAGTCCCTGCCGTTTCATACCACAACCATTCGTGTCCTTAAAACCAACCTCTTTTTCTCCGCCACAACCCTGTCTCTCTACCTCATTTTCCTCTCCATCGCAGCGCTTTTCCGTTCCTGCCATACTCCTTTTCGGCCCTATCATAGCCCTTGCTGTTCTCTTCCTTCCCTATCCTTCATTAACCACATTCTCTCTCTCTCTCTCTCTCTCTCTCTCTCTCTCTCTCTCTCTCTCTCTCTTTCAACCTTTGCCCACTACAACCGTTCCCTGAATTTCTTTGCTTGTGGTGCTGCCTTACCTCCTGCCCCTAACAGCCTTACCCCTGCGCCGCGAGGGAATCCTGTCCGTGCTGAGCCAGACAAGCCCAGGATCCTATTACCTTCACCCTCCACGCCTGTCTTCTTCCCCAACCCAATAAACTCTTCTGCTTAGATGGGTAAAAATTATCTAGGTTAGAAGTAAGCAGTGTGTGTGTGTGTGTGTGTGTGTGTGTGTGTGTGTGTGTGTGTGTGTGTGTGTGTGTGTGTATGTGTGTGTGAGTGAGTGCGCGCGCGCGCAGATTAACTCAGTTTTTTTCTCCGATATTAATGAAACGTGGTGGAAGGGTTGAGGAATAGTGTATAGCCTAATTAACCAGTTGTTTTCGGAACAATAGGCTAAATGTCAAGGACACAGGGTAGGTCAGACGGTGACCTAACAAAATCAGCTTTAACAGTTTTCATTTAACTTTGACCAAACAAGGAGAGTAAGGCAAGAATTGAATTAGTCAGTTCTGGGAACAATCAGTCAAAGGTCAAGGACACAGGGAAAGGGCAGAGTTCGACCTGTGTTTGTGGTCTTAACAAAATAACTCAGCGATTCTTCTCCTATTTTAACCAAAGTTTGTGGAAAGTTCGGGTAGAAGCAAGGCTAAAGTGAATCGACTTTGAGAACAATTAGTCAAAGATCAAGTTCACAGAGAAAGGTTAAAGGTCAAGGTCATCGGACAGTCAATTCAGTTTTGATCAGAAGTGAACCAGGTTGGTGGACGTGTTAAGGGTTAGGCAAGAACGATGTACTGTAATTCAGTTTTGAGAATATTCAGTCGAATTTCGAGGTCATAGGGCAAAGTCAAATATTCGGCCCTTAGTCGGGTTGATGGGCGCGGCTGTTGCTGTCTGTGAGTGGTCCGTCTTGCATGTGGGTGTGTTCGTGCCGGCAGTTGTGATTCTGTTGTGTTGCTGTTTGTTGCATTTGTTGGTGGCCAAAAGAAGCTGGCAATATTTTTTTCCTCTAAAAGTTATTTCCTTGCTTCACTGATTGTTCATGTCATTTTTTTGGGGGGGAGGGGGGAGGAGAAGTAAGTGTTCGTGAGTCTGACTTTGTTATTTTCCTCGTATTTTTGTCGTTTACGGTGATACCTCGGCCGCGGCGCCTGTTGTTAGTACGGGAGGATAGCAACTGTTTTCAGTTTTCATGAGTTGCTAGGGCTTTAAGAGAAACTGCAGTTTTGTAATGTTTTTATTGTTGCAGGTACAATGGGTAGTGAAGGTGGCGGACGGTTTTTACAACTAGGATTATATCTAACAGTTGAGGGCTTAGTGCGTGGTGATGATGATGATGATGATGATAATGATGGTGGTGGGGAGAGTGGAGGGGATCTTACGAGTGTGGTGGGTGGTGGTGGTGAGAGTGGTGGGTGGTGGCGGTGAGAATGGTGGTCGGTGGTGGTGGGTGGTGGTGAGAGTGGTGGGTGGTGGTGATGCTGAGAATGGTTAGTGGTGAGGGTGGTGGTGATGCTGAGAATGGTTAGTGGTGAGGATGGTGATGGTGGTGGTGGTGGTGAGAGTGGTAGTGGTGGTGGTGGTGTTGGTGTTGGATGGGAATGTTGTTTTTGTGCTGGTGGTGGTTGTTGTGGTGGTGGTAGAGGTGGTGATGTTGATGGTATTCGTGTTGAATGTGGTGCTGGCTATGGTGGTGGTTGTGAGGGAAATTGTTGTGGTGATTGTTTTTGTTGCTGTTGAGGAGGTGATTGTGGTAGTGGTGGTAATGGTGATGATTGTGGTAGTGGTGATTGGTGGATGCTGGGATTGTTGTTGTTGTTGTTGTTGTCGTTATTGTGGTGGTGGTGATTGGTAGATGTGATTGTGGTTTCTGTTGTTGTGATGGTGGTGATGTAGTAGTAGTAGTGGTAGTAGTAGTGGTGGTGATGGTGGATGTTGTGGTGGATGTTGTGATTGTAGTTTCTGTTGTTGTCGTTGTTGTTGTTGCGGTGGTGTTGGTGGTGGTGGTCACTGTGTCATGGAGTTGTGGTAGTGTGTGGTAGTGCAGCTGGAGACAGGTGGCAGCATTAGTGGTGGGTGGAGAGGAATTTTGTTTATTGCACCTAAGCTTTTTCAGTGCTGGCGGGAGTGCATTGCTGGACTTGCTGCGATGGGTTTTTGTATCATACTTCGATTAAAACAGTGTGAAGTGTGTGTGTGTGTGTGTGTGTGTGTGTGTGCGTGTGTGTGTGTGTGTGTGTGTGTGTGTGTGTTTTAGCGTACAAAGATAAATATTTTAACCAGACGACTTCCCAGCTCGAATTATGAGCTAGGTATACTTATGTAACTAACTTGTCGAGGATGGAAGAGTAATTTTAATATTTTCATGTAGGTGTTGTCTTTTATGGGTGTACGGTACTATTGGAAAATCGAGCAATATTATTCAGATTAAATTAGACCTCTTGCACTGAAGGAATATAACAAAAGATACGTTCTCCCCAGCTCGAAAAATCTCTCCCAGCGTGAGAAAAAAATTAAGGTGTCTAAAATAAATCGAAAAAGACGTCTCCCGAATCATGGGTTTTAAGGTTACATAGAGCCAGATCCATAAATATATAAATAGGTAGATATATGGATAGATTAATAAATAGATAAATAAGACTCAGTGCAAACGGCCTCACAGCTTCATATATTAGTGAAGTTGATGGCTGAAATGTTTATTTGTGGCTTTTAGGTGTAATTTTCAGCTTACTGGTGATTTATTCCACAGTGACCTCTCAGCTTAAAATATGAGCCACCTTAAGGATGTGGTGTGTGTCTCGCTTGATGTTATATTTAGCATACTAGGAAACTGTGCTTGTGATTATGATATTCAGGGCAGTAAATCAGTGTAGAATTAAGCTTACTACTTAATATATGCAACCAAACCAACGTCTGAGCATCAAATCTTAGTGAGTTTGATCGATTTAGTGTATAATTGTGGTACTCAGTGTGACAAAAAAAAAATAATAATAAGATGGTTCTCAGCGTATCTTTCAGGTTACTATATAATTTTTCCTTTATAATTAGACAGTATGATACACGTATAATTTTGACTGAGTGTAAGAAAGTGAAAAGTTTTAACTGAGTGTTATATTCCATCTTCAAGATAATTATTCCACCCAAAACAAATTCTCGCTTAATGTATGAACCATTTGTTGTATGTGAAGATTAGGAGCCTCGTTTTAATAATTTGCTGAGTAGAAAATTACATTCTGATTGTGAGTGTAATATTCTGGAAAGTGGGTAATTACTCTGGCCACAAGGACCTCTCAGCTTGAAGTGTGAGGAGGGGTAAGGTGGCGTGGGCTGCCCTAACTTCCACCCAGAATGCCACTGCCGCCTATTCATTTCATCCCCTCCGTCATCTCTCCCCTCTCGTTTCTCTCCTTCCTTCTTCAATTTCCTCCACTCTCCTGTCCTTCCTCCTTCCAGTCTGCCCTCTCTCCTGTTCCTCCTCCTTCCAGTCTCTCCTCTCTCCTCTCACTTCTGTTCCATTTCATTTCTCTTCCAGTGTGCCGACTGTCCGACTTGGTCCACTCCCCTTCCTACCTTTGCCCCTCTTCCACCCTTTCTGCCCCTCTCATCTCTCCCCCTCTTCGCCCTGTCTTCCTTCCTCATCTCCCCTTCTCCCACCTTCCTCATCCCCTCCGCTCTCTCTCCTCCCCACACCCCTTTTTATCCCTTTCCCCCTCTCACTATTCACTCATCCCTACCCTCATACCTATCCTTTTTCTTCATTGGTCCTCACTTCTGAACACTCTCGCTGCCTCGCTCCTCATTTACTCTCCCGGTCTTCCTTATACGGGACTGTCTTTTCTCAGCAACACCCCCCTCCGCCGCAATCATTTCTTAACCCTCCCTCTTGTCTCAACCCTCCTTGTCTCAGTCTCCTCACATTTTTCTCCACTTTTTTCCCACCTTCCCTTCACCCTCTCTTCTCTTCTCTCCCTTCCTCTCCAGTTTTTTAATATTCTACAACCTCTGCCCTCTCCCCTTTTCTTCACTCTTCTCTCCTCTCCCCCTCTCACTTTTCCTTCCTCTGCCCTCTTTTCCTCTCTCCCCCTCTCCTCTCTCTTCTCTCCTTGCTCCCGTTTCTCCTTCTCTTCTACATTTCCCCCTCTCCTCCCTCTTGTCGTCTCTACCCCTTTCCTCCCTGTCCTCTTTTCTCCCCCTCTCCTCGTCTCTATCCCTTTTCTCCCTCTTCTCTTCTCTTCCCTGTCGCCTCCTCTTCTCTCCATTCTCCCTTCTTCCAATCCTCTCCTCTATCCTGTCTCCTCCTCCTTCCTGTTCTCTCCTCCTCCCTCTCCCCTCCCCCCTGTGTGTGTGTGTGTGTGTGTGTGTGTGTGTGTGTGTGTGTGTGATCTTTAACATCTCTCCCTGATGTTTTCCTTTTCCTGCTTTTCTCACCCTTTTCCTGTCTTACCATTGCTTCCCCTACTTCCTCTCCCCATTCCCCCTCCCTCCTCCAGTCCCCCTTCCTTTCTTTCTCTTCCTTCTCCCCGTTGCTGCATCGTTCTCTCTTAATCCCTTTTCATCTCTTTCCCTCCTCCTCCTCCATTACTTCTTCATGTGTCCTCCCCTCCTCATTTTCTTCCCACATCCCCCACCCTGCACCAGCGTCCACCTTGAACTTTGTGCATCAGGGACCACCTGTCTTACTAACACAAGGTTGTGTGTGTTGGAGGTGAGGGGGGTACATGTGTATGTATGCACACGTCGTTCACTGTAAAAATCTTTAATACTATGCGAGTCTGTGCTTACTGCTCTCCTAATATGTGTGTGTGTGTGTGTGTGTGTGTGTGTGTGTGTGTGTGTGTGTGTGTGTGTGTGTGTGTGTTTTGAATACATATTAGGTACAGAAAAGGTATGTGGGAATTCGTATACAATGCTCGTATATATTTTGGTAATTACTTTGTGATGAGTGTGTGAGTGGTGGTCCCTTCGGATAGTAGTTAAAAAAAATGCGGTTTCAGTCATAAAAAGAAAAAGATACAGTGAAAATAGAAAGTCTCCATATGGTTGATTCATGGCGGAAAGGGACAGTGCATTGTTTACAATCAGCGAGAGAGACGTTGAGGGCTTTTCTGAAGAGGATGTGGCAAATGGAAGTATTCAGTTGAACCAAACAAGAATGGCAGGTGTAGAGACAACAGCGGAGAGGAATGTCCAGGAGATAAAAAAGGTATGGGCAGTAATTAAAGAGTTACAGGAACGGACTATAGAGCAGGAAAACGAGATCGATAATCTGCAAAATAAACTGGAAAAAATTTGTACACGTAGTGACGAACGAGAAAGAGAAATTACTGAATTAAAAGTGAGCCATGAATCAGCCTCAAATGAAATAAAACTGCTTAAGAGGGAGAATAAGAGGTTGGAAGAAGAAAGAGACAGGATGAAAAGCAAACTAGATGAATATGAATCCAAATCAAGAATACAGGACGAGCACATTAAAGAAATCAAGGAGTAATAAAAGGTGGAAGAAAATTCAGGAAGAGGGAAATGTAAATTTGAAAGAGATTATAGAACAACAACGGAAGGAAAAGGTGGAGAGGGAAGTGGTTAGGGTGCTGAGAAGTAGCAAATCTTTAGTTAGGGATGTAGTAGATAAGAAAAAATGTTTAATAATTTCTTCCCATCCGATCAGCGAAGTTAAGCAACGTTGGGTCTGGTTAGTACTTGGACGGGTGACCGCCTGGGAACAGTAGATGCTGTTGGCATCCCTACGTGTCAAGTGGGGTTGGTGGAGGATTAGTGCCCCTCCCTGTAAAACAATTAGCTCTAAGCCCTTGGCCACCCCTTTTGGGATACATGGCGTCTGGCAATGAATGAATGAAATTACTGTGTAGTAAGCTTAGGCTGTCGGTAATTGCCACTTACATAATTATTACTGCAAACTATGATGTCCATTACAAACGATACATTATCATAATAAAATCAGTGCAGTGCGTCGCATAGCGGTCATTTTTATGCATGCAGCATATTACATCACAAAAGAATATCGCTTTTCAGTCCATGTCGCAAGTCCTGTATTAGCCCTGATTAATACCATAAGTGAACCCCTTCAGCCCAGAACATCATCTTCGCTCTGTTCTTGCTACCATGTGATTATTTTATTAGCTTTTAAAACCCTTTGTGCTGCAGGACTTTAATGGAGAATTTTTTTTTTTTATCTCTACATTGTGAGAGGTTTCCCCCAAGTTGAAGAAAACTCCCTGGCGCTAGCAGGAATAAAAATGAAAATTATCGCCAGAGACATCATTATTTCCCGTTTACCCCATTAGAGCGGTGGAAATGGCAGCCTTTGACAGCTATTCCTAATCTGAATAAAATCGTGTAACGGTAGAGGAAATAAGAAGCTAATATTTCCGTCGCTAGAGTGTTAATGAATAGGCTAATATCTGTTTAGTGGAGGCTTTTTAACGTCGAAATTACAAGAGGCGACTCGTAAAAAAAAATCATTAGACAAGATTTCCTAGGTCGTTAGAGGGGTAATTATTGTTCCCAGTTACAGGCCATTATGACGCAGTGAGAATAGTGTCCTTTGAAATCGGGGTCACTTTGGAGACTGAATGGCGATGGAAATTTACACTGTGATCAAGCAGGCAGTGTTTCATTGTGACCTAATGCTGTATAATTGAGAGAGAGAGAGAGAGAGAGAGAGAGAGAGAGAGAGAGAGAGAGAGAGAGAGAGAGAGAGAGAGAGAGAGAGAGAGAGAGGGAACTAATGACAGGATGTGAGTAAAGGTAGGGGAACTAATCTCTTCAATCCGATGACATATTCACTCTGTATGTTAAGCTGAAGATATTACTCAGCTTAAGCCATAGTTTTCAAGCTGGAGGGGTTAGATAGTTAGATAGTTAGATACTTAGATACGGCCGTAATTAATTCCCTTATCAAACAGGGGCTCTTGTTCCTGTATATAAATTTTTGGAGAGAAAAAAAAAAAAAAAAAAAAAAGGACATTGCGTACTCTGACTGAAGGGGTTAAAACAGTGAGGGGAGACTGAAGGGGTTAAAACAGTGAGGGGAGACTGAAGGGGTTAAAACAGAGTGAGGGGAGACTGAAGGGGTTAAAACAGTGAGGGAAGACTGAAGGGGTTAAAACAGTGAGGGCAGGCTGAAGGGGTTAAAACAGAGTGAGGGGAGACTGAAGGGGTTAAAACAGAGTGAGGGGAGACTGAAGGGGTTAAAACAGAGTGAGGGGAGACTGAAGAGGTTAAAACAGAGTGAGGGGAGACTGAAAGGGTTAAGAGTGGGGGAAGACTGAAGAGGTTAAAACAGTGAGGGGAGACAAAGGGTTAAGACTGAGGGGAGACTGAAGGGGTTAAAACAGAGTGAGGGGAGACAAAGGGTTAAGAGTGAGGGGAGACTAGGGTTAAAACAGAGTGAAGGGACACTGCAGGAGTTAAAACCGAATGAGGGGAGACTGGAAGAGTTAAAAGTGAGGGGAGACTGAAGGGTTAAAACAGAGTGAGGGAGACTGAAGGGGTGAGTGAGGGGAAATAATTAGGGTGTTGAAGCACAAGGTTGTTAACACTCTTATAGTCGATTCACCTTCAGTTCATTACTGCACCTGACTCCAACGATGTAAATCAGCTGATCGGGTCATAGGAGCCTGGAAGTGCCTGGAAGTGCCAGTATTATTATAGTGCTGTTTAGTTGTCTGATGGCGGGAACAGTTCCTGTAGTTTGTTCCAGTTAACCTTGGACGACTTTATTCAGCTGAGATATAGTCATAGGAGCCCAACTGTTAATACTGGTACCATTCACTCCCTTCTTGAACTTTATTACACCTAACCACAGACAGTCCTTTTCGGATGGGAGTGAGTTACAGCAGCCTCAGAGTGTTAATACAGTGACCATTAACTCTCGCCTTGTTTGTTTGTTTTTTCGTTTTGCATTTTGTGTTCTGTAGAGCCATACGATCTTTTTTGTCTTGAGTCCTAGGAGCCTGAGTGATGGAAGCAGAGTAGTGATAGATAGAAACACATGAGCAGTGAAGGGTAGTAAGGCAGTACTCTCTCGTAGCCTTTTATGGCTCGTCTCAAAAAAAAAAAAAAAAAAAAAAAAAACCGGCATTAGCAGGAATGTATTACTATTGCCTGGTTCCTGCAAATCTGTCAGCTGAATAAAATCATCTGTCGTCAAATGTTATAAAGTATTAATGAGAGGGTTAAATAAGCAATATGTGAAAGAAGTGAAGGTGTTGTAAAACAACGGAAGTAAACTTATCAAGAAAAGAGTTTATTATTGTTATTATTATTGACGCCGGAGGCGTTGTTTATGGTATCGTGTCTGTGTGTGTATTATTACCGGTATTTATTGAATGTCTGATCCACTTTAGATTAGTATTAGCACATGTAAAATGTTGGGATTTGGAAAGAAGTTACTTGACTGTTGCATACCGATCATAGATCTGTGTCACGAATCAAGGTCAAAGTTCAGGGCGCAGCGTTACCGCATGAATGCCTGACTGTTTCGGTAAAACGTAATACTTACGTAGTGTGTGAGAATGGGAAAAAGCGCTTCGATAATGATGCAAAACGATCGAACATCATTATCACAGATCAAACAATGGCGTAGCTGTGGGAGGGAGAAGGGGAAGGGACACATTAAAGTCAGGGAGACACATATTCGAATAGCCTTATGCCCTGAACACAAATAATGACGAATATTCTGTTAATGAATATGATACTGTTGTTATTAGTCTATACACTGTAGACTCAGTGACAATAGGTTTAAAAATAGCGTTCGTGTGTTTAAGGCACAATTTTGCTGGTGCCTTGGTAAGTCGACAGCAGCTCCAGCAGAAAGTTTGTGCTTTCTAATTCTCCTCCCCTGAAATGTGTATGTTGCAGCGCTGGAACAGCAAAGCCAATGTGGTTTGCTTGTACTGCAATATATTATTTAGAAGGGATAAGCTGCGAGATTCTTACATAGTCAGAAACATTTATGTGAGGTAAGAGAAAACCACGAAAGAGAATTCGGAATACAGATATTATTTACACTTAACCTCACAGAATTACAAGGTCAGGAGTCTAGTACTCAAGGTCAGGAGGTTGGTACTTAAGATTTAAGCTGATACTCTTGTCAATCAGTTAAAACTAAGGATCAAATGGCTAACACTGAAAAGTCAGACAGCTAGCACTCGGGGTGATGAACTAACGGCACCCAAACAACTCAGTAAGGATGGAAGTAGGCAGTACGCATGCTGGTTCATCGATGCTGCCTCAGATACAAAGACTGGAGTTAATTTACAGCCTTTACCCCCACTCCGCTTCAGAAAAAAAGAAATCGTCACCGACATCAAGGCGTCGCATTTCTCTCTGGGCTGATTTGATCTAGATTTTGCTTCTACCAGTTGGTCAGATCAGAATTTTTTTCCCCACGAACTGGAGTTGAGTACGGTAACTCCTTCAGTGGGGGAGGGGTTTCCCAACATCTATAATTAGAAGCTTCACTAATTACTTAATAGCTTAATTACTTTGTTCGTGGTTGTGTGCTTGGATGATTCCGTTTTCTCGCATAGTGATTGTTTTTTCTTGCTTCTTACTTGCTTGGTTCATTGCTTACTTGCACTTGCGCGTGCTTGCTTGCTTCCTTACTCCACCTTCGCCCAACACATAGCCTGCTGTGCAAGATCGAGGCTCCATTTCCGTGCTTCATTATTTTTCTGATTAGTTGTTGATTAGTTGCTTTATTTTTTGCTTGATTCATTTCTGGATTACATAATTTTTACCTGTATACTTGCTTACTTGATTTCTTACTTGCTTGGTTGCTTGGTCCAGCCTCACCACAACCTACTGGACGTGTTTAAGGCCCAATTTTTGTTTATTTCGTGCTTTCTTGTTTTCTCTCTTCCTTGCATTATCATTTGCTTGTCTGGTAGAATTCTTATTTCTTTGCTTGCAGTTAACATCTTACTTACTTGCATTCTCGAATTATTGCTTGTTTGCTTCTCTGCCCTCTAGAATGATTGAGTGCATACTTGCTTCTTTGCCCTCATGAGTGATTGATTACTTACTTGATTACTTACCTGTTTCTTTGAAAGTGAGTGAGTTGGATAAAAGAGAGAAAAAGATAGAGTATCAGGAGAAATTGAAAGATGAGTGGAACGCAGTGAAAGATCGGGAAAATGGCAGTGTGGAGGAGGAATGGCAGTTGTTTAAGAGTGCTGTGGTGGAGCATGCAGAAGAGGTGTGTGGTGTGAGACGTGTGGGTGGTGGTGTAAGAAAAGGAAGTGAATGGTGGTGCGAGGAAGTAAGTATGGCTGTGGCTGAGAAGAGACGTGCATATGAAGTGTGGCTGCAGAGGAAGGATGAGATGTCATATGAAAGGTATAAGGAAAAGAGGAATAGAGCGAGAAGGGCTGTGCGTGATGCTAAAGTGGCAGCAGATGAGAGGTGGGGTAGGCGGCTGACAGAGAATTTTCAACAGAATAAGAAAATGTTTTGGAAGGAGGTGAAAAGGGTGCGAAAGGGAGAGTCTGGGAAGGAAGAACGAGTAAAAGCAGAGGATGGAAGGATGTTAATTGAGATGGATGCAGTAAGGAAGAGATGGGCAGAGTATTTTGAAAGATTGTTAAATGTTGAGGAGGAAAACGTGGCTGAGATTGTGGCAGATAGAAGGGTGCAAGGAATAAATGTGTTGGGAGAGTTGAATGATTCTTTGATCACGAAGGAGGAAGTGGAGAAGGCAGTAAAGGAGATGAAAACAGGGAAAGCTGCAGGTATGGATGGGTGTGCTGTGGAATGCCTGAAGGGTGGTGGAGTGACTATTGTTGACTGGTTAGTAAGATTATTGAATGTGTGCTTTGAGAAAGGTATGGTGCCAATTGACTGGGCAAGTGCTTGTGTGGTCCCGTTGTATAAAGGCAAGGGTGATAAGTATGAATGTACTAGCTTTAGGGGTATAAGTCTGTTGAGTGTTGTAGGTAAAGTGTATGGTAGAGTGTTAATTATGAGAGTTAGAGAGGGTACAGAGGGAGTGATTAGTGATGAGCAGTGTGGCTTTAGGGGAGGGAGGGGATGCGTTGATCAGGTGTTTGCTGTGAGACAAGTGTGTGAAAAGTATTTAGCGAGAGGCAAGGATGTGTTTTGGGCATTTATGGATTTAGAGAAAGCGTATGATAGAATTGATAGGGAGGCTTTGTGGACTGTTTTAAGATTGTATGGACTTGATGGTAGGTTACTAAAAGGGGTGAAAAGTTTTTATGTAAATAGTAGAGCGTGTGTAAGAGTGGGAAATGCTGTGAGTGATTGGTTTCCCGTGAGAGTGGGGCTGCGACAGGGATGTGTGATGTCGCCTTGGTTGTTTAATATTTACATGGATGGTGTTGTAAGGGAGGTGAATGCAAGAGTTTTAGGTGGTCTGAGTCTGGTAAATGTTGATGGAGGAGAGTGGAATCTGAAGCAACTGCTGTTTGCAGATGATACTGCATTGGTGACTGATTCAGAGGAGAAATTGAGACAGTTGGTAGAGGAGTTTGGAAGGGTGTGTGAAAGGAGGAAATTGAAAGTAAATGAGAATAAGAGTAAAGTGATGAAGTGTACGAGGTTGATAGATGGTAGGGGGATGAATATAGTTTTGAATGGTGAGTTGCTTGAGGAGGTAGATTGTTTTAAATATCTAGGGTCACATGTTGCTGTGGATGGAAGAATAGATGCAGAAGTGAAGTTTAGAATTAATGAAGTAGGAAAGGTGCTGGGAGGAATGAAAAAAGTGTTTAAATGTCGTTCGCTTAGAATGGATGTAAAGAGAAGGCTGTATGAGGGTGTTGTGGTACCGACTGCGTTATATGGGGCTGAAACATGGAATATGGGTGTAGCAGAGAGGAAAAGTTTGAATGTAATGAAGATGAGATGTCTGAGGAGTATGTGTGGAATGACGCGTATGGATCGAGTGCGAAATGATGAAGTGCGAAGGAGAACTGGAGTTGTTCGGGAGATGGCTGGTAGAGTTGAGCAGAGGGTGTTGCAATGGTTTGGGCATATGGAGAGAATGGATAATGAGCGATTGGTGAAAAAGATGACTAGATCTGATGTGAGAGGTGTAAGACTGAGAGGAAGACCACGAATAGGATGGATGGACAGTGTGAAGAGAGCGCTGGATGCGAGAGGGATGTCTGTTGAGCAAGGAAGAGTGGCTGTGCGTGACAGAAATAAATGGAGACAAATTGTGAATGAATAAGTGATGACGCAGCCCTGAGGGGATATTCTCCCGCATTTGGTCTGATCAGCTAGTCAGGTCAGGTGCGGGTAAGGGGATGGGTCTGTTATGATGTGGCAGGGGTAAACCAGTTCTGCTGTCGGGCCCTGCTGTGGATGTCACTGCTTGCATTGCGCAGTTGACCCTTGTGCGGTGTGATGCGGTGAGGATCTGTCCGTTCTCCCCTTTGGGGCTAAGATGCGAATGAATGTGTTTGAATGGATGAGTAAATGGAGAGTGAGTCGTCCTGTCTCGGCTACCTCCCTTTCCTTGGGGGAAGCAGCCTAGGTATATAGATAGATAGATAGATTCTTTGCCTTCTTGAATGATTGATTGCCAGCTTCCTTGCCAGCTTCTTTGTCCTCTTGAATGATTACTTACTTGCTTCTTTGCCCTCTTGAATGCTTGATAGCTTACTTGCTTCTTTGCCCTCTAGAGTGATTGATTGCTTACATGCTTTCTTGCTTGTTTACCTCAGTCTCAGTCACCACCTACTGTGCATACTCGTCCTGCATGCCTGGCGGACCATCCTCAGAGGGCGAGTAGACTGAATCAGACGTAGTTTGCCAAGATCATTTCCTTCTGTTGGCCCAGGCTCGCTGGCGTGCTGTCTGTAGTGAGGTCAGACGTTTGTTTACATTTACTGGGTATATGTAAATGATCTTAACCGATTTACAACTCACGATGCATTTAACTGTCATCATTTTATGGTTCGTATTCTCAGTGGTTAAGGTAGTTCCCTAACACCTCACCCTTATTTATATTTGGATGAGGCTGACTGAGATCGTCGAGTACGTTATTCACGAAGAGTATGGTGATACTAGAGTGATTTAAGTAACAAGAAGAGGACGGTAAGGTGTAGTAAGCAAAGTAAATCGCTTAGGAAGAGGTTTTAGGGACCTTCCTTAACCTGTGAGAGTACCGGCGTAACCCTTGATTCTTAAGGCGTATCTCATCCTTTATTTTTGTTGTAACAAGGTGATTTTTCCAGATCAGGCGATGTTTTCCTGCCTTGATGGGTCAGGTATGATTTTCATTAACTCTTTCACAGATAAATGTCACTCCTGAGTAAATTAAATCATCTGGATGTTGCAAAGTGTAGACCGACAACATACTTAAAGTGTTTTTTTTTTTTTTTTTTTTCACCTTATTTTTCACTCGGCTTTGATTTTTGAAGTGTTTGTTTGCTGTATGAGTGAAGATGAAAATGTAAGGAAGCCTTCTCAAACACTAGTTCAGCTTAGGAAATACATATGTACTAAACACGGCCCTTCGATTACCACGAAAAGTGCTATATAAACGTGACCTAAATTGCCATCTCACCATCTGGAAAGCTGGAATGTAACCATAGATTAACATATGATGCTAGTCACGAAGAAGTGCTGTGGAAACGACCCAAAATTATCATCTGTCCATCTTGAATGCAGCAATGTAACGGTAAATGAAAACTAGAATATGATGCTAGTCACGAAGAAGTACTGTGGAAAAAAGACAAAAAATCGTCATCTCTCTATCTTGAAAGATGCTGTGTGGCAATAGATTAACACTAGAATATGATGCTACTCACGAAAATGTGTTATATAAACGTGACCTAAAACTACCATCTCTCCGTCTTGGAAGCTGCGATGCAACAGTATATTAACACAAGAATATGATGTCAAAATAGACTTCCATATCTAGATAAAGTATACAGATTTGTTATATCTTTGTCAGAAAATGGGGTTAGTTTTTAACCCTATTTTTAAATAAAATAAGTGGCAGATAGCTAGAATATAATACGAACCTGCTGTTTATGGTAAATTTTTTTAATGCTCTGAATATTGTGTAAGAACAGCTACATGAAATCGTCTTTCTGTAGTTGGAATTATGTTTGAAAATGGGTAAATAAAATCATGTGAATAAAATCATCTGTCTGTAGTTGGAATTATATATGAGAATTGGTGTATAAAATAGTTTGTTTATATTTTTTATGATAAGAACAGCTATATAAGACAGCCATTCGTTACTTGGAGTTAAAAAGGAATTTAAGACTTTCGGTAGTAGCTGTATAAGACCTTCATCCGTTAGTTGGTATTTTAAAAGGAATTTAAAACTTTCAGTAGTAATAATGACGGATTAGGAAAAAAAATGAAAAATTAAATTCCCTGGTGTAAGCTGGAAGTAAAAAGAAATTGTATAATATTTGGCAATGGTTTTGGCTCCATGGAATATGATACGAGCAGTTTAAATATTACCCAGTGCAGAAAAACAAGAAAGAATTATTATTTCCCCTCCGGGTTCTTGGAAAATTAGGACGACCAGCTGAATAAAAGTCAGTAACGTTACTGACAACCAAGACCTTTAAGTTGTGGGTGCACCAAGACTGTAAGGAATTGCTGTATAAAATCGTAAGACAACAGCTGGAGTAAGAGCGAGATTTTTTGTAGCATGTGTGAGAGGAAAATTAACGTAAGAAAATAAGGAGGATAAGCAGTTGAATAAAATCAATAAAATTTCCATGAGTTACCTGAGTAAAATAAAAAGCCCTGAAGGGAGAGAGAGAGAGAGAGAGAGAGAGAGAGTCATAATTCGCGGATAATTGGGACTTTCTAAATCCCCAGCTGTTTACTCCGCTTGAGAACAAAGTCGGCCGTCTTAAGGAAGTCCTAATCACCTACAGCCTTTGTAACATCCGCCCCCCACAGTCTCTCTTTCTCTCACTCCTTCCTTCCTTCCTTCCTTTCCTTCTTCCTGTCCTCCTCCCGCTCCCCTCTCTCTTTCCTTTCTATCTCATTTTCCCTCCCCTCTCTGTCTCTTCCTCATCTTTTCTCTTCTCTTCCTATTTCACCCTTACTCCCTTACCTTCTCTTCCCACCCGTTCTCTTTTTGTTCTCTTCTCCCTCCTTTTCCCTTTTATCTTCTCTTTCTCTCCCCCATCTTGCTCATCTCTCAGTTCTCCATCTCTTGTCTTTGCTTATGCAATAGTCTCTCTCCTCTCCCTCTCCCTTTTCTCTCCTCCTCACTTTTCCCTCATCTTTCTCTCCTCCTCTTTTCCCTCTTCCAGTTCTCTTCTCCACTCATCTCCCTCCTTCAGTTCTCTACTTCTCTTTTCTCCTTCCTCCAGTTCTCTCCTCCTCTCATCTCATTCATTTATTTCTCTCATCCTCTCTTCTCCCCCTTCCCCCTATCTCCTCTTCCCCACCCTCCACTCTTCTGCAGCCGCCGTGAATAATTCCCCTTGTGTTGATGGACATAAGCTGGCAGGAGGAGAATTTGCTGCTGGTGGGGAGGCAAACAGAGGCGTTTATGTGTTGATTGTGTGTGATTGTATTTGAGGAGGGAGGTATTCTGTGTGTGTGTGTGTGTGTGTGTGTGTGTGTGTGTGTGTGTGTGGAAAGTGGTTTATGTGTTTGTATTGATGGTTGTGTTGTTAGAGTGGTATTGGTTGACAGTGTTCTTGTGTGTTGACTAGGTGTAGGTGTGTGAGCGTTGGTACTGGGGCCATCTTATTATCCAGCTTCATCCAAACTTTCGGGAACGGATTCGATTTTGATTACAAAGGTAAAGGTCATAGGGAAATGCCATAGCACAAAGTTACAAATTAAGGTCGCTTGCGGTTTGGGCTGATTTGGGCCGGACATAGTGGAAGGGTTTAGTGTCAGGCGAGAAAGAAGGGATTCAGTGTTGATAATAGCCAGAGGTCAAGGTCACAAGGCAAGGTCAAATTTCTACCCGTGTGCTTGTGTGGGAAGTGAAGAAGTTAAACAGTTTTGATCAGATTAGGATAAAATTTGGTGGGTGAGTCTGGAGACATCCAGGAAATTGACCTATTGTTTCCTAGAGCAATTAGGTCGAAGGTCAAGATCACATGGTAAAGTCAACTTAGTATTTATCCGATTTAAGATAAGCTTTGTGAAAATGTTCAGGATAAAGAAGTGATAAGAAGATACAGTGTTGACAACAATCAGTTAATGGTCACTGGAAAATGTCAAAGATATAGCTCACTGGGCAAATTGAGCTCAAACAATCTTGTGAATTGAGCCAAAGTTGGTGCAAGAGTTAAGATTTAGGCAATGATGAAGTAATCTGTAATACTGAGATTAATCAGTCGAAGATGAAGATCACAGGTAAAGCCAAATAATCTGCGAGTACCTCATGAGTGATCCATTTTTTTTTTCCTTCTTTATCTATTTATCTATCTATAGCCCGACGCCCTAATCCCGCAAAGGGTGGCCGCAGACAAAACGCCTCCAAGTCTCTCTGTTACCTACCATTTGACTGCCCTCCCCTCAACTCACTCCCCCCTCCCTTATATACCTCTCAGCTTAATCCCTCCACCTCATCCTTGGTCTCCCCCTCCCACTCCTTCCTCCACCTCACCTACATACACGCTTTTGGTTAGTCTTTCATTCTCCATTCTCTCCATTCTTCCTTCTTAATTTCTCTTTTTAACAACTTTCTTTTCTGCCAATTTCGTTTCATTGTTTTCTCTTTTTTATTCTCCATTTCTTTTTATCTCAGCCACTGTTTCGCTTCCTTTTTTCGTCAGGACGGTTTTTATATTATTCCCTTCCTCCATTACTGTCCCAGCCACTCTCTCCCTTCCGTCCATGTTTCCTGTTCCGTATGTTTTTCTTTTCTCTCGCTTCTCTGTCTCTTCTCTTGCCTATCTTCTGCCACGTGTTCTCTGATGATTATTTATTTTCCTGCATTTTTTTTATTTTAACCCTCCAGCCTCCATACCTAGCTACCGTGTTCACTGCCACTCCTGTTATATTTTGCTTTATTCCCCCCCCCCCCTCTCCTTCTCTCTCTCTCTCTCTCTCTCTCATATTTATTTCATCTCTCACTTTTATCTTCCAACCTACCAAGCCTATGCCACCTACAAACGTGGCACTAATTTTTTTCTACACTTTACTTTATTATCCACATCTTCGCCCTTCCTCGTTTCCTTCCTATCCACCTGAACAACACTCTCAGTCCTTTCATTGCTCTATGTTATTTTATGCCTGTCTTCAACCTTCCTGCCTTCCTATCTGTCTAGCTCAATCCTTCCCTCACTTCCTTCCTGTACTCCTTTGGTTCCTCTTCCCCGCCCTACTTCCCTTCCTCTCGTGCTGTTATCTTGCATGAGGAATTCTCCGCCGCAATTCTAAAAGGATTCCGCGAGAGAGAAGAAGGGAGGAGAAGGAGGAGGAAGAAAATGAAATTGAGGAGGAAGAGAAGCGGAACGGCGAGGATTTGGGGAGTGAAGAGGAGGGGAAAGAGAAAAACCAAAAATCGCTTTTTTTTCTGTTTTTTTACAGCACAATTTGCCGCCAGTCCAAAACGGAGGGACATGAAAACCAAAAAAGGAATGAGGAAGGAACACAGACAGAAATGAGCGATGAAGGGAATGAGCAAAATTTTGGGAAACTAGAAAGGGAAAAAAACTAGAATATAAGAATTAGAAACAAATAAAACTAGAACCCTGTGCCAGAAGTGGGGGGAACTGAAAAACGAAATGGAGGAAGAATGGAGGCTGAAAGAAGAGGAAGAAGGGAGTGAGAATGAGAAAAAGAAACCAAAAATCACAATTTTTTCCAGCGGTGCAAGATATAACTTTTTGTATATGAGAGAGAGAGGGGGGAGGGAGCCATCTAGGAGAGTAAGAACGTGAGAAGAGAGGATATCGGCAGTAGGCCAGTTGACCCATACTAGGCAGCGCCTGCAAGAATGTGGCTAAACTACTAGAATAAGAGAAGGATAGCAAAGATGAAAGCTCTTCCCCGCCCACCAAACTCTTCTGCGGAAACCGGCAGAAAGAAAAAAAAAAAAAAGCACGAATTACAGAAAAACTGACGACAATTTTACAAAAAAGTAAGAAAGGAGAAAACTGATTAACGTAGTGAAATGTGAAAAGGAAAAAGAATGAATGAGCACTGGTTATTAGATTTTTTTTTTTTTTTATTAAACTTTTACCTGTCATAGGTTTTTCAGGTCTATATTTGAAACTCAGTGAAAGGGGCAGCAACTACATCAATAGGCATCTTATTCCATTCGTCCACTAATCTACTGCCAAACCAATTTCTACCTATGACTCTACTGAAACAGAATTTATCTTGTTTGAAACCATTAGTTCGAGTTCTACCCTGTACTCTCACTTTAAGCACCCTGGTAATATCTCCCATATTTATTCCCTTCGTCCACTTACACACCTTAATTAAGTCTCCCCTTACTCTGTGCCTTTTTAGTGATTGCAATTTTAGTCTTTTCAGGCTGTGTTCATATGAAAGGTTCCGAATATCATGTATCATTTATGTCATTCTTCTCTGTACATTTTCAAACAAATCTATATCCATTCTATGGTACGGACGCCAAAATTGCGCAGCGTTTT
This sequence comes from Coenobita brevimanus, assembly GCF_032717465.1. Classification (NCBI taxonomy): domain Eukaryota; kingdom Metazoa; phylum Arthropoda; class Malacostraca; order Decapoda; family Coenobitidae; genus Coenobita; species Coenobita brevimanus. The sequence continues at coordinate 4,150,446 of NC_136954.1, forward strand.
CAACATGTGGCGTTACTAATGCTAGCTAAAGTTACAGTATCTAGATGTCCTATTGCTCACGCTGTGTAAAATTGATCGTAGTGCCCTATGTGCTTTATATCTCGCATTAATACACAGTTGTCTTGGCTTTAAGTCTTTAGTAACCATGACTCAGAGAGAGAGAGAGAGAGAGAGAGAGAGAGAGAGAGAGAGAGAGAGAGAGAGAGAGATTTTAGGTTATATAGGAGGCTTCATAACACCCCATTTTTAGTCATATATTTTTCTCGTTATATCTTAATATCCTGTCGTATATTACTTATGGCATTTCAGTAAAACCCTTTCTTGTGTGAATGAAAGACAACAGGACATTGAGGTGCAGTAAGGGCAAAATAAGTCGCCCAGGAAGAGGTGTTACAAAATTTCCCAAGTCGCCTATAATATGACCGAGAGAGAGAGAGAGAGAGAGAGAGAGAGAGAGAGAGAGAGAGAGAGAGAGAGAGAGAACACCCCCACTCATCTTCCGTCATACACAAGCCCCTGGAATCCTCACGCCCTCCCCAGGTGACATCCTTCTCCTGAGATGTACCTGTAAGTTTGCTGCTTCAGCCATACCAGTGGAATTGCCCGCCCTATCATGGTCGCATAAAAAGAAAAAAGATGGCGAATCGTGAGCTGTGTGATATTCTAATTGATGTGTGTGTGTGTGTGTGTGTGTGTGTGTGTGTGTGTGTGTGTGTGTGTGTTGGGGATTGAAGGTATATATAACTCATACTGTGATATAGCACTCACGAGAGTGATGTTTTTCTTATTTTACCCTTTCTACTTTCTGGCACTTTATTCACGTCAGTGGAGATTTCAAACAAGAAAGGTTATACGTAGCTTTCATCACCCCATTCCTATCAAACGTTTTATTCTGAGGACTTATTGTGATGAGCTGAATCATATGTAAAGACCAACCATCTGCTTATATTACCCATCCAACGTGTCAGTTAGACAAGGCAATTCAAGACAGCGAGCGACGGGATGTATGGGAGGTATAAACAGTTCACAGGAATGTAATTAAACATATTGTAATGTGGTGGAGTAACGAGGTAATGTATCTCTGGTCAGCCAATACCTCCACTTCCGGACGACGGGACCGTCAGAGCAAGAGAGAGGCGGAGAGAAAACATGTACCCAGCTGCAGATAGCGTAACTGGGCTGATTTTTTTTTTTTTTTTACTGCGCGAGGCATAGACTACACAGCCCGTTCCCTGAAGCTTAGCAATGTTCTCTTGTCACTACTTTAACGGTAATACCCACCGTCTATACTGAGTACATGCATGTGTTGTCTCATATGACAGCGGTGGGTCTACGGATGATTAAATAGTATTTTTAAAACTTCAGGTTAGCAAACTGTTCCTTTCTACATCCTGAAATCAATCTGTCCTCTCGACCAGTAGGCCACTCCTTTATCCACTCCTCCACTCCTCATCTCTCCCCCCAGTGTGTTACTTTTCAGGTTTAATTGCAAGATGTGTGAATAAAGAGACTTAAAGTGAGGTACCATACGAACTGAGGTGCAAGGTGGAACTTGAAGAGAAGCGAGAGACGGAGACTGCAATAATGTAAGACTTTTGCAGAGAGATACGTGACAGGAAGTTAGGTGACAAGTGACTGAGGTGAAAATTGGGAATTGAAGTAAGAGAGGAATGGAAAATGAGACGGAAAAAGAAAGAGAATAGAAGTGCAGTAGTAAACAGGGAATAAGGTGAGATGTGGAAATGAAATAAAACTAAAGTGAAATAGAGCTATTGGGTTTAGATGGAGATCTATGAGAGAGAGAGGATAGGCTGTTCGTGAGGGAAGATGAGGGGAGGGGACCCAAGTTGGCTTTTAGCTGGCGTGGTGAGAGAAAGAGAGTTGGAGTGGTCACAGCAGGGAGCAGCTGAACTGGCGCCTCCTGCCATCATCAACTACGGGAGAGAGAGAGAGAGAGAGAGAGAGAGAGAGAGAGAGAGAGAGAAAGGACACACACATTGCTGCTGCTATTGTTGTTGTCGCATCTCAGCCTTATCTGATGAGAACTCAGTGGACCACAAGAAACCAGCAACATCAGTCGGTCGCTCCCAGAGATCTTTCGTTGAGGTTACGTTGAGGGATTGTCTGTGTTGTGATAGTGTGATGCATGAGGTGAATAAGTGTGTTGTAGTGCGGGGGCTATATTGCAGTGTGGCCATAGTGGATGTGTGTGAGTTGTATCTTGTGTAGTGCTGTAGCAGGGAAGGGTGGTGGCCGCGTCACAGCCTGGTTAAGTATATTCGTGTCTGTCTTAGAAGTAGATGTTTGGTGGTGGTTCCTGAAGGTTGCTGTTTGACTGGCAGTTTTGCTTGGCTGTGGTGGTTATTGGTTATATATTTGTTTATGAAGCGTAGTGTTGGCTGGAAGAAGAGGATGTTGTTTGCTGTGCTCTGTTTAGCGTTGAGCAGTTGTCGTTTTCTGCTTCTTTGTGATGGGGAGGATGCAGCCTAGAGTAACAAAGGTGAGATGAGTCTTGGCCTGAAACTATGAATTGTTTGCCTGTCCCCTTCATTTGATCCTTGACTTAAAGTATTTTTGTTCATGATGTATATGATCTCTGTTTGTGGTTATCGTGCATCTCGGTGATATTCTTAAGGATTTGTTCTGTATTTTTTAAATTTTTTCCAAGTTTGTGGTGGTTATGGTGGAGACTCAGCTTGGGTTAGCATAGTTAATTTTCGTTTTAATGAACGGTTTGTCTAATGCTTTCAGAGATTGAGTCTGCTTTCCGAAGCAGCGTGTGTGAGAGTTTCCAGAGTACTTAATTACGAGATGGTACATGCAGTGATGATGCGTGTATGGCAAGAAGGGTCATGTATGTCCAAATGAAGTCCTAGAATATTGCGTCCAAATTAAGTCCTAGAATATTGGGAATGTCTTTCTAGTGTGAGTGCCTGGTTAAAAATGGATATTTTTTAGTTTTTTTGAGAGTCTTGTCTGTCAGGAGTGCAGAGAATGATGGTTGGTTTGGTTCGTAAAGCGGTGATTCTGTTTCGCCTTAGAAAGTATTTTAGTGTGTGTTGGTACTGTTGTAGTTGGCCTGCTACTTGTTGAGTTTTGGGCCGTTGTGAAATTATTACGATGTCATTGGCATAGGACAGTACTGTTAATGAAGGAGGAGGGGTTGGCAGGTCATGGAGGACAAGATTAAAAACTGAGGGTGTAAGAACTAACCCCTGTGCATAGTGAATTGTTTTTTAAATCTGGAACTTTGGTTTATGGCAGAGCACCTAGGGCTGCTTGCCTGTGAGGAAGTTGTCCAGCCATTACTTACTGTTGTTGTCTTCTATGTTCTTGTCTGAGATTTGACCTATCAGGATGTGTTTAGGTACAGTACATAAAACTTAATGTCTGTTGGTTGTTACTGTGATTCTTATTGTGGTTATTTCCTATGGAAAGCATCTAGGATGAGTTGTGTTGGAGAGGTGTGTGTGGTGACCGATTGCTTAGGTCGAAATACATGTTGGAGTCAGATAGAGGGATATGGAGAGTGATGGTCTTTAGGATTAATTTTAAGAGTCGGATAGTGTACATAACAGCGATATTGGTTTGAATAAAGAAGGATTATTAGGTTGTTTTCTTGGCTCGAGTATAGGTATAATAACAGCTTTCATCCAAGCATCAGGGATTTGGGTGTGAGTACACACAAAGAGGAGTGCTTCAGTGAGGGAGGTTGTAGCGGTGGAGTCGAGAGGCGGAGGAATGAAATATTATCTGGTCTTGGTGCTTTTTCATTTTCTTTTTTCTTCTTGTGTGTGTGTGTGTGTGTGTGTGTGTGTGTGTTCTTGTGTGTGTGTGTGTGTGTGTGTGTGTGTGTGTGTGTTGTTATGGTCGGGACAACTCTAGTATTTTATTCCATGTAACTGCATACAATTTACTTAGCTAAAAATGAGCCACAGAAGCAATATAATTAATACTCCATTGACCCCCTTATAATTAGTACAACTCTACTGTAGTATCCTATTCCACCTTCTAGCAGACGATTTTGTTAGCAAAGAGTGAGTCACAGAAGCTGAACATGTTAAGATTGAGTCACAGAAGCTGAACATGTTAGCTAAGATTGAGTCACAGAAGCTGAACATGTTAAGATTGAGTCACAGAAGCTGAACATGTTAGCTATGAGTGAGTCGCAGAAGCTGAACATGTTAGCTATGAGTGAGTCACAGAAGCTGGACATGCTACTGTGTAGGTCGGCTTTCTTATCAATAGTTTTCAGAGTACAGAAGTGTAACCTTTTGATGGAGAGAGAGAGAGAGAGAAACTGACGAGGAGAGTGTATATGAGTGAGGTGGAGGGGGGGAGAGGGAGGGGGAGGCCGAGGATGAGATGGAGGGATGGAGTGGAGAGGTATATGAAAGAGGTGTGAGCTGGGAGCAGGGCAGTGAAATGGCTGGGGACAGGGCGACATGAGGGCTATTTGTTTGTGGCCACCCCTTACGAGATTAAGGCGTCTGGCAATAGTAACCTTTTGACTTTAGTTTCTCTGACTGAACAAAATTGTCTGCTATTAACCTAAGCAGTATTCTTACCGGTGTCAGTGGGAGAAAAAGCATTACTAGACATTGTTTTTGAAGCCATTGATTTCTAGAATTTCTCTCATTTGAAAGAAATTTTTTAGTGGTCTCTTGAGTAAAATATCCACGAGCTTCATCCGCAGGGAAAGATTTAATATGAGAGAGAGAGAGAGAGAGAGAGAGAGAGAGAGTCGCGGCGCACGACTCTGAGGTAGTCATTATCGTACCCTGGCAACCTACCATTCAAAAGTGCGTCCGATTTCGTATATTATACACGAATCATATTATTATGCACGAATATACTATACTCGAATATTATTATACACGAACTTATTATACACGAATCACATGCGGCTCATATGTACACGAAATCAGACGCACTTTTGAATGGCAGGTTGCCAGGGCACGATAATAACAACCTCAGCGTCGCACGCCGCGACTATAGTTGCCCATTAGGTTCAACCCTTCTGTCTATAGTTGCTGTACGTGAGATATTGCATGAACAGTACACAGCGCACCGCCATTCGCCTATCGGCACATTGTTGCGAGGTATCAGGGTCTACGGTTCTCTCGTGTAATCATATTTCGAAATTGCCCAGAAAAGGTATAACACAAAGATTTATGCTCAAGTACAAAAGTATAAGAGTAGGATAGCAAAACAGAGAGAGAGAGAAAGAGAGAGGAACTTAAGATACTAAAGGAGGAAGACAACACATATACAGGCACACACAAATGCAGCCATAATACGCATTACGAGGAGTGGAGACAGTTTCCAGACGTACCCACCAGTGCAACCATCTCAAGCAGACTGGGGCTTATTATAGTTTCTTCCACCTTAACTTGGCCAGAATTTCGCCCTTTCGCTGCTAATTTCACGTAACTCATTGGCTGAAAAAGATATTGCTATTTCCCTGCATCCTCTCCTTAGCACTTATTTGTGATTAGGCCCATATTCTAGCTTTAATATATTGTTATAACTCAGCTTCTAATGTGGAGAGAGGCCAAGTTAGAGTAAAAAGCGTATAGTCGGCTAAGGTAACGGGCTTCCTCTTTTCTATATTTATGCAAGTTATATCTGTTAATAATGTACTTATGGCATGCGAAACAGTTATAAATAAAATTATAAGTAGTGAAGGAGACGTACTAGAGAACCTCATTCGCAACGAATTATCTTGCATGTTACACATTACTGTCCTCTTGTGTTATAAATCACCAGTTTGGCCTGTTACACGTTACTGTTCTTCTGTGTGTTCCTTGTCCGTTATTTTGCATGGTACAGGTTTTATTCTCCTTTTTTTTTTTTTTTAAATCCTTTATAGACTAACAAAGATAAAACGAAATACAAGAAAGTCTTACTGCACCAAATGCAGAAAATTACAAGGAAATATTAATGCACCAAAGGCAGACATAAACAGGTAAGGAGTAGGTAACAGGGAACCTCCTTACCCGACGAGAATACCTTCCTTGGTGGTGTGTGTCAACGCGGCAGACTCACTAAACCTAAGTGCTGATTGGCTTGGGTAATGATGTGTGTGTGTGTTTGTGTGTGTGTGTTAAATTTCCACCTTTTTTATGACTGCCTACCATTTGTTCATGTTGAATAACTTTAGTGTAACACACACACACACACACAGTTGCGGATAGATGTTAGGCAGGTGGATAGATTGGATAACACACACACACACACACACACACACACACGGTTGTGGAAGGACGTTTATATGTGGATAGATTGAATCAAAAGATATGGATAGACAAGAGGATAGAGAGAGGTGTGGAATACATAGATGGATAGACTGGATCAGAGAACTGATAGAGAGTGGTAGGATAGAAAGAGGCAGGAGCTAAGTGGAGAGGGGAAAGGAGGGGATGACCTGAGGGGATGAAAGGGAAAATGGATGAAAGGAAACAAATGAAGAGGTGAAGGGAGAAGAAAGAAAAATGCGTATGCGGGCCAAAAAGGAGAGTACTCAATAAAAAATAGAAAAGTGTTTGAGGGGAAATGGTATGCTATAATTAAGCTGAAGTATGTCGCAGGATACAAATATATATATTTTTTTCGGTTGAGTGTGAGAACGAAAATTATAACAAAATGTCAATCAATCAATCAATTGCCAGACGCCATAATCCCGTAAGGGGTGGCCATTGACTTTGAGTTATTTGTTTTACGGGGAGGGGCACTAACCCTCCACCAACCCACTTGTTGACACGTAGGGAGCACGTATGGTTTGATTATATGGTTACCACCCAGCGTTGTAAATGGCTTCTTGGTTTACAGGAAACCATTTGGCTTGTCACTCAATGTAAGGCCACCTGTAAAGGAAAGAAAAGCAATAAGAAGAGACAGGAAAGATGGGAGAAATAGGAAGAGAGGAGGGCAGCCACAGAAAATAAAAATAAATAAATAAAGGCTGATGAAGAAGTAGGCAGCACTACATCAAGTGAGTGGATGATGGTCGCCTCCACCTACCATGATTTATGAAAATAGTAGAATTTTTATAGTTAGATAGATAGACACAGATTTTAGGTATATGATTACTACAAAAAGGAATAGAGGCAGAACGTATAGAAGGTTGACGTTATTCATGAATGAAAGAAAGCAAAGACAGAGGTGGAGGGGAGGCGTAGGGCAGGGATAAAGTTGTGCTGAATTAACACTACCATGATTGAGATATATCTAGTTCTGTATTTCTCCTAACGTCAGATAACTTCAAAAGGATTAAGTGTTGTGGCCTGAGAGTGTTAATAGTGTCGCCATTAACCCTCGCCTTACCGGTACTACTTGGTATTTTGTTCCAGCTGACGTCAGGTGGTTTTATTCAACTAAGAGGGAGTCACTGATGCAGGTGTTGATACTGTCACCAGCAGCAGCAGCAGCAGATATGATGATGATGATGATTGCAGTCATTGTTGTTTGAGTTGGTGGTGGTGGTGGTGGTGGTGGTGGTGGTGGTGGTGGTACTGCTGCTGCTGCTGCTGCTGCTGCTGCTGCTGCTGCTGCTGCTGCTGATGATGATGATGATGACAATAATAATGATGATGATGATGATTGCAGTCGTTGTTGTTGAAGTCAGTGCAGATAATGATGATGATGATTGCTGTCATCGTTGTTGGTATGGGTGCAGATGATAATGATGGTGATGATTGCTGTCATCGTTGTTGGTATGGGTGCAGATGATGATGATGATGATGATGATTGCTGTCATCGTTGTTGGTATGGGTGCAAACTATGATGATGATGATGATGATGATGATGATGATGATTGCTGTCATGACTGTTGGTATGGATGCATATTACGGTGATGATAATGATGATGATGATGATGATGATGATGATTGCTGTCATGACTGTTGGTATGGATGCATATTACGGTGATGATAATGATGATGATGATGATGATGGCGATATTGTTCTGGTAGTTTTGATACCAGGAACAGTGAAAGCAGCGTCATGGTAGTAACAATGGTTTTGGAGGACTGGGTGTGGAAGTGACGATAGCGACGTGTTAGGCTTCGTTTCCCCTTCATTTAGAACAGTAATTGAATGGTGAGGCCTGGGATTTTTTTTTTTTTATGCGAGGAAGAGGGAACTAAAGGCCGCTTGCCCGCAATTGTTCCTTCCAAGAGAAAAACAAAATTCAAGGGAGAGCCAAATTCAAGATCCGATCATTTCGAGATGCCTGGACACACTGCGTTTGAATGACTGGAGATCATAGGAAGCAGGAAATACAGACAGAGGGAGACAGTTCCAGAGTTGACCTGTTGCATAAATGAAGGACTGAGATTAACGGTTAACTCTTGCATTAGAGAGTTGGACAGAAAAGGGATGAGAGTTTGCTGCTAGACGGGTGCTACGCGCCCGTCGTAGAGGTGGAGGAATGCATGCAGACAGTTCAGAGGAGCAGTGACCATTGAAGTAGCGATAGAAAAGAGATAAAGATGCAACAGTGCGACGAAGAGACAGAGATTGAAAGGGAGTCAGTAAGACGAGGAGAGTTAATGAGACGAAAAACCTTTGACTCCACCCTGTCGAGAAGAGCTGTATATGGGGACCCTCCCCACACATGAGAGTTGTACTCCACACAGGGGCAGATAAAAGCCCTGTATAGAGTCAACAATTGTGCAGGGGTAAAGAAGGAACGGAGGCGGTTTAGCACACCTAATCTCTTGGAAGCAGATTTTACAAGAGATGTAATATGATCTTTCCAAGATAAGTCCCGAGTAAATGAAACCCCAAGGATGTTCAAGGATGATGCAGGATGAAGGGGTTAGGGTGGTGGTGGCTGCACGTGGGTGGGGAGTGGGCTGGGTGTAGGTGTGAGTGTTGAAGTGTGGGAGTAGGTGTGGGTGTAGGGGTGTGGGTGAAGGTGTGAGTGTAGGGGTGTGGGTGTAGGTGCGAGTGTAGGGGTGTGGGTGTGGGTGTGAGTGTAGGAGTGTGAGTGTAGGTGTGAGTGTAAGGATGTGAGGTGTAGGTTTGGTGTAATGTGGGTGCACGGGTGTAGGGGTTTTGTTAGTGCGAGGGTGGTGGTGTAAGGACGTGAATGTAGCAATGTGAGTATTGAAATGTGGGCGGGGGTTAGAGAGGAAGATGAGGGGTAGGAGAGGAAAGTGAGGGGGGTAGCGAGGTGAGTAAAGAGGATATGGGAGGAAAGTGAGGAAGACACTGAGAGGAAAATGAAGGAACAGTAGAGGATAATAAGGGGGTAGGAGAATTGGAAGAGGGGTAGAAAGGAACGTGAGAAAGGTGGATAGGACAGTGAGGGGGTAGGAGAGGATTGTGACGGGGGTAGAGAGGAAAGTGAGGAGAAGTAGGATAGTAAAATGAGGGTGGGAGGGGAGGAAAGTGAGAGGGAGTAGCAGAGGAGTGTATAAGAAGAAGGAAAGGAATGTGACGGGTGTGGAGAGGAAGGAAAGGAGTGGTAGAAGGAAGTGTGGTGTAGCTTTTAGGGAGCTGAGTGCGGGTGACGTAGGAGTGAAAAAGAGTATGGTAAAGAGGAGAGAGAGAGGATGGTAAAAGAGAGTGGGTGTAAGTGTTGGGGTGGTGAGAGAAGGAGCAGTGGGAGGGTGAAGGAGAGAGATGTAGGACAGAAATATGAGGATGGTAAGAGGGGGAAAGGGAGGGAGTAGAGGAAGCGAGAACGAGAGGAGATGGATGGTGAGGAAGGTAGGAAAGGAAGGGTCAGGATGTGGAGGAAGATTATATATGACAGAAAAGTGAAATTCCTTAGGTAGAAGGTTTATACCAGAGAGAGAGAGGTGGGGGGAGAGAGAACTTGTTCATAGTTGAGTTTAATCACTTCAAAACAAGGAGATTTATATATATATATATATATATATATATATATATATATATATATATATATATATTCCTGCTGTTACCAAGCGATTATATTCAGCTTGGGAACTTGAAAGGTTAGATTAAGCTTCGCCAACATCTTCATTGGTAGAGGTCCTTCTTAAGGAAAAAAGAAAAAAATAATGGTAGCAAGAATTAAATCCAGTAACTGAACATGCTTAAAAAGTGAAATATATTTTGGGAAAAGTTTACACCAAATAGAAATAAAAATAGCTGACCAGACTTTGAATAATAGAACATGTACCTGCTGATTTTTTTGCATGAAAAAAGTCAGGAGTTAAATCGTATAAACCATAAAGGCATGAAAAAATGGAAATCCTCGCCTAGTTAAAATTCCAGCGTTTTATTTTAGTCTTTGTGTTTGATGTACCGAGTATGTGTTAAATGGACGCCTGGCAGCTTATGATGTTAATATTTATACCTGACATTGTGATGTGTTAACCAGGAAATATAAAATTGTTTAGCATGTAGATTTAGTGTTTACTGTTCACTATTCGACTTTTCCTCTTAAGTAAATAGAAAGTAGGGGAGACTTTCGAACTAGAGGGCTTTGATACAGCGTTCATTAACCCCTTCCCCACCAAACGTCTCTCCTAAACTGTGGTAAATCGCTCAGAAGATAGCAAGGATAAACCAGGCCAAGGCTCGTCGTCTCGTCAGTTAAGGAAGGTCCCTAACACATCTTCCTTAGCTATTTATTTTTGGATGATGCTCGTTACTATCCTTGTGTATGTTATCAATGTAGATTATGTCGAAAATGGAAGGCCTTGTGTAACACAGAGAACAGTAAGGTTAAATAAACAAAAATCGCATAGGAAAAGGTGATAGGGAGCTTCCTTAACAAACGAGAATACGGACCCTAGATCTGATAATACTGAAAGGCTTGAAAGGACTTATAGTGGTTGATGTTTATACTCTTATATAGGGCTGGCTGTGTTGGTGTTTATATTCGTACCAAGGACTGTGGTGTATTGATGTATATTTTCTTACCCAGGACTGTGCTGTGTTGATGTTTATATTCATACCATGGACGGTGCTGTGTTGATGTATATATTCGTACCTAGGACTGTGCTGTGTTGATGTTTATATTCGTACCTTGGACTGTGCTGTGTTGATGTTTATATTCATACCATGTACGGTGCTGTGTTGATGTATATACTCGTACCTAGGACTGTGCTGTGTTGATGTTTATATTCTTACCTAGGACTGTGCTGTGTTGATGTTTATATTCATACCATGTACGGTGCTGTGTTGATGTATATACTCGTACCCAGGACTGTGCTGTGTTGATGTTTATATTCTTACCTAGGACTGTGCTGTGTTGATGTTTATATTCGTACCTAGGACTGTGCTGTGTTGATGTTTATATTCTTACCTAGGACTGTGCTGTGTTGATGTTTATATTCTTACCTAGGACTGTGCTGTGTTGATGTTTATATTCTTATCTTGGGCCGTACTGTGTTGATGTTTATATTCATACCTAGGACTGCTGTGTTGATGTGTATATTCGTACGTTTGTGCTGTGTTGGTTTATATTCGTACCTTGAACCATGCTTTGTTGATTCTATTCGTTCCTTTGACTGTGCTGTGTTAATGATTATGTTCATACATAGGACTGTGCTGTGTTGATGTTTATATTCATACCTAGGACTGTGCTGTGTCGATGTTTAATTCGTTCCAAGGACTTTGCTGTGTTGATGTTTATATTCGTTCCAAGGACTGTGCTGTGTCGATGTTTAATTCGTTCCTAGGACTGTGCTGTGTTGATGTTTATATTTGTACCTAGCGCTGTGCTTTTTTAACGAGGAAATTTACTAATTGTTACCACCCGCTTTTGCTAAAGGAACGGAGTGGTAATGTTTTCATTTGTGAGGTTGACTGGCTGGCCTTGTGTGTGTTATCTCATGAACGGCTTGAGCTATCAACGTGAAACTTTCAGAGTATCAAGATATGGCCAAAATCTTGGACGAGTTCGAAAATGGGCACTCGGGGTCAAGGTCAAGGTCACCAAAATGGCTGACAGAGGTCAACTAGTTGACCTTTGGTTACCTTTCCTTCATTCTTTCTTCGTCCTTTTGCCTGCAGGTGACTTTACACTCCCTCTTCTGTCTTTCTTTCCTTCATTCTTTCCTCCTCCTTCTGCCTATAGATGACAACACTGAATGACGAGCCAAATGGTTTCTTGTGCAGCTGGAAACTATGTACTACGCTGGGTGGTAACCATATAACCAAATAATGGCGCCTGGTGGTTTAGTGGGTAATTATTGCGCTCCAGTCGGATTGAACCGGAGAAGGTTTATATCCAAGGAGTGGTTGAGGTTTATCGCTCACGTAATGCCACTGAAGGATGAGTGAAGCTGGTCACTCATCTTAAATGTCAGGACCAACTTGCTTGGCCCCGGGCTCCTGCGCTCCTCATGGGGCAACATAGGATTGGATGATGGATGGATGGATGGACCAGATGATTTTACCCCGCCGCCTGAAGGGTTTAAAGGAGAGGGGATGAAGGGAAGACGTGAACAGAGGTGGTGGTGATGTCTCTGGTGGTCGAGCAGAATCAGTGTGTAAAAGGTTGGGTGACTCCCCCTTTTAATGATTACCCAGGGACGCCATTCAGCTGTTGCCGCTCTCCCCTTCTCACCTCCCTCGATTATCCCCTTTAGCCATTTCTGCTTTTATGCTTGAGTATCCCTTTTAGCTATTTCCGCTTTTTACTCCAGAGCTTCTCTCGTGTGCAAGGCCCATTAGTCTGCTGGCAGTTGTTCCTAATTTTCTGGCTTCTCTCTGTTTTGTTTTCCCTCCTCAGTCTCTTTTCTTTGTCATCTAGCTTCACTTCTTTGCGTCCTGCCTTCTCTTCTGCATGTCCTTTACTTTTCTCTTTTCTGTCACCTCTTCTTTGTTTTCTCTGTCCCATTCTCATTATATGATTTCTTAACCCCTGCCTTGCTATCCATCTACCGCTTCTTCTCCTTATTTGCCGGCTGGATTCTGGTCTTTCGCCTGTGGTTTCTGCTGTCTGTTTTTAGGCCTCTGTGTTTTCTACCTTCTGCCAAAGTCTGATGTATGTTTTCTCCTGTATTTTCTCTATTTTGGCTCCTCTGATTCAGCCTTGCCCTTCCCCATCTGCTTCTGCTTTTTGCCTGCTGGAGTCTGTTGATTCCCTGCTTGTTTCTGCTGTCTGTTTTCAGGCTCTTCTCATATGTTTCCCTCTGCATTCTCGCTTAATCTGTACCTCGGTCTTGCCCCTCGACACTGCTTTTTTCACTTCCTTTTGTTTAGGGTGTCTTTTATTCACCTGCTTTTTTTTTTAGGTATCTGCTTTCCGCTTTCTCTGCTTTGTTCACTCCAGTCAGTATTTTATCATCTCTGCTTTCTGGCTACTTCTCTGCTTCCCTTCTTTATCTCCTGACAATTGCTGTTTTCTTTTTTTTCCTTTCTGCGTTTTTTCTTTGCCTCTTTTTTTCCCTTCTGCTCATCTTGCTCTTGGATATCTCTTGCTTACCTCCTGCATTGTTTTCTGCCTTCTGGATTGTTTGTTTTCTGCTCTCTCTCTCTCTCTCTCTCTCTCAACATTTCCACTTGTCACTCTGGGTCATCTAATATGCATCTGTTGGAAAGAGAGAGAGAGAGAGAGAGAGAGAGAGAGAGAGAGAGAGAGAGAGAGAGAGAGGAAAGAACTGGGAGCTTCACTATAGCCCATTTTTCATCTGAGGGAACTGGGCAACTCCCACTATTTTACCTGGATCGGAATACACAACCGCACCTACGACCAAGTCCCCTGTCGTAACTCTGGTTTTGATGTGCAGGAAGAACAAGGGGGCCGTCGAACCATCCTGTGCCTCCCTTTCTACCTTCATAAATAAATCTAAGTTAAGAGGCGAAAATTACTGCGGATTATATCTGTTTTTTGCAGGACGAACAGGGAAAGGAGTACAATATCTTCTCTTCTGTAGTTCTTCCTGGAAAAAGTATCCAAGTTACGACAGGGAGTTGATCGTAGATATGTTTGAATATCCCACCTCAGGTCGTTGTCACATGAAATCCGATCTTGATTATGAGGTAGGAATGAGTCTCCTTAATTACTAGCGAAGTCCTCCCTTCAGTCTGACTACATTGGCCATCAACTCAACGACAAGGAATCAAGAATATTGTCAAGTTAAAACACACCTACTATGGTAAATTTGTATACTAATTGTTCTTTCTCTCCCCACAGGTATGTACTGCTTTGCCTACCTGTGGCTGGGTGTCGCTATGGTATGTACTGAACCCATTTTTTTTTCTTTTCACGTGTCAGGATGTTTACTAGTGTGTGATTTGTAGAGGAGGAGGTAAACCGTGGATAGTATTCTCTTGGGGTTTGCAGACTCTGTTGAACGTTTCTCTTGCGGTGTGTTTTGTCTGCTCAGGTTTCTTCTGTACTCTGTGTCCTTTTATTGCTGAATGACATGGTATAAACACTGTATAAGTTAATATGCACGTGTTATAAATACGAATAAAATATAGTTCTTTCATCTTGTCTTGGCCCAGGTTGTCGTCGTTTTGTAGCCTGTTTTACGTAGCTCCGTGGCGGAAGAAGACAACACTGCAACTCTACACCTTTTCCGTAGCTTTCCTTTGTGACTTGTATTATTTTGCAGTTAATCTGTTACTACAAGTCAGCATTCAAACTGGAGAGATGACAGTTTTAGCCTAAGTTAAAGTAAAAGGAGTATAGTAAGGAAGAGGTGCAGGGATGTTTTCTTTGCTGGGGAGAATACGATACTAAGAACCTGGTTGAAGGACAGGGTGGTGGTGTGCGCAGTAATGTAGTGTTGGATATCGCTGTCCTGTTGGCCATCTCTTTGATCATCCCTTTTTAGTTCTCTCTGCTTGTCCCCTCTCGTTCTCTTTGCTTGGACCTTTTCGTTCCCTTTGTCCGTCCGTTTTTCTTTCACTGCTTGATCCTTTTTCCTTCCCTTTGCCTTTCCCTTTTTCGTTTACTGCTTGTACCTTTTTCGCTATCTTTGCTTGTATCTTTTCTATTCTCTGCTTGTATCTTTTATACTCTCTTTACTTGTCCCATGTTTCCTTTTTGTTCTCTTTGTCCCTTTTTCGTTCTCTGTCCCCCTCCTTTTTTGTTCTCTTTGCTTTTCCCAGTTTCCTTCCCTTTGTCTGTCCCTTTTTCGTTCTGTGCTTGTTCCCCTTTCGTTCTCTTTGCTTGCCTCTTTTTCATTTTTTTTGTCTTTTTCCCTATGCTTGTCCCATTTTCGCTCTTGTCTTGCTCATTTTCCTTTTTTTTTTTTTTTTTTTTTTTTTTTGCTCGTCAGTTTTTCGTTCTCTTTGTCCGTTTTTGTTCCCTTTGCTTGTCCTTTTCACTTCATGCGGTTAAACTTCCAAGGAGAATAAAATAAGAGTTGAGGTGGGTGTCAGAGCTAATCCCATCATTGCATGTACACATACACTCTGTATTACGAGTCTCTCTCTCTCTCTCTCTCTCTCTCTCTCTCTCTCTCTCTCTCTCTCTCTATTTATAGCTATTTTACAGCCATAATATGAGATATATGACTGCTGTATAACGATCCGTACACCTGGACGATTTGCCTCTTAACAGACGGTACGAAGCCCATCACTGGAATTTAATGATTGCTGAACCTAGTAAGTGGCCGTGACACTTAATTCAACACCTCCCCATGTCTTCTGGCACTTGTACCCTTGGAGAAGGAAGAGGAGGAGGAGGAGAAGGAGGAGGAAGATGAAGAGGAGTGAGTCTGGACATCAAGAGAGACTGGGGTGATTCACTGCAACAGAAAAAACTGTCCGTGTAGCCTGAATGAAGAGTGAAGTAGGTAACCCCATGAACCAGAGAGAGTGGGGGGGGGGGGACTGAGCATTTATTTATTTTTTATTTATTTTTTGTAATAGCATCACAGGAACAGTACAGCATAAACAAGCACAGCACCTCTGTGGACCGCACTGCAAAGCATGAAAGTCTAACGGCAAAATAATCAATATGTTGCCTTTAATCCATTTCCTTTACCATAGGTAGCCCTAAGCCATTTTCTGAAGTGATTTTAATTTAGAACCACTTCCTCCTCCTCCTCCTTTACCATAGTTAGCCCTAACCCATTTTCTGTAATGATTTTATTTAGAACCACTTCCTCCTCCTCCTCCTCCTTCATGGAGAAAAGCCGTGCCACTCCCAGCTGAGCTAGCTGTAGAGTGTGAATAAGATGGTCTGTAAGAGAGAGAGAGAGAGAGAGAGAGAGAGAGAGAGAGAGAGAGAAAAGATGAGAGTTAGAGAGACAAAAGGGAGGAAAACAGAGAGGAAGATATAAAGGAGAGAAGAATTAGGAAGATAGAAAAGAAGATGAAGGTAGATGAAAGAAACATCGTGATGGGAAGATGTCAGGTAGAGAAAGAAGAAAGGAGGTTGAGAAGAGGAGGGTAGGGAGATGCAAAGAGGAAAAATGAAGAAATAATACAAAGGCACAAAAGGGAGATGAGCAAAAGGAAGAGAAAAGTGAAGATAGGAGGAGGGGAGATAAGAGAGAGGAGAGTTGAACAAGAGAACAGAAAAAAAAAGAGGAAGAAGGAAGATGAGGGAGAGAGAGAGAGAGAGAGAGAGAGAGAGAGAGAGAGAGAGAGAGAGAGAGAGAGAGAGAGAGAGAGAGAGAGAGAGAGAGGAAAAGATGGAGGGGGCGAGACAAAGATGAGGGTAGGGTTTTAGGTAGAATAGAAAAAGGGGCGTTGTAGGAAGATGCAAGGGGGAAGGGGTGATGGAGGGAGTGGGGGGGATATGGATGGAACGGAGTAGAGGTGTGGTAGGAAGGGAAAGGAGTAGATTAGAGGGTGGGGGTGAAGGAATGGAACAGGCTGGAAGGTTGAGGTGAGGGGTCGTGCTTGGGTAAAGGGGAAGTGTAGGGTTAACTGAGTGACTTGAGATGGAGACGGTGAAGGAGAGTGACACTGGATTGACAGCAATGCTCATCGGGGAAGGAAAGGCCATACAATGCTAACTTTGAACTTTTTATTGTGTGAGGGAAAGGAATACCATATCATGCTAAATATGAACTTTTTATTTTATCCATACTAAATTTAGTCGATTTCGTCGGGGTATAAAAATCTACCGTCGTGGCCGAGAATGTATAATTTGTAATTATTCTTCTGCCAGACTTAAAGATGGTTTTGTTCAGTTTAGAGAAATCCATTCCAGATAATTGGTTAGCCTATAAACTGCGCTGATTTACTTCTTAACCTGGAATGAAATAACTGGTATATCTCCTTATTATTAGGTCTGCACACCAGATTGTGGAGAGATGCTGTATTTCCTGTTTCTTTTTTCCAATCGCTTGTTCTGCTTAGCGTCAGTCCTTTATTTCCTCGACAGTTCGCATGAAACTTGGCATAATTTTTCTTTGGGTCAGTAACACCGGACACATTGTTCATTTTTTTTTTTTTTAAGAGGGATTTATGGAGTCAGCCGTCGAACCATATAAAGACTCAAATTTTGATCTCCTGTGTTTTTGTACGCCTATTAATCGTCATGGTCATTTGCACAGAAGTATGTTAGTATAGCTTCTTGCATTTCCGTGAAAATGTTGGGAGTCTTGCTGAGATTAGCTTGTACAGACTGATGCAAAAAAAGAGAGAGTAAAAAATCTAAAGTTAGGTTTTGGCTGGGGATTAAGAATTATGTTTAAATACATTTTATCGTGTATGTATACTTATATATATACAGTATATATATATATATATATATATATATATATATATATATATATATATATATATATATATATATATATATATATATATATTTTATGACTTCTGTGGGTTCAATTTCCAGGATACGAAGGAAAAGATTGTCGATCATGTGGTACCAGCAAGGGAAGGTTGATCATATACCTTTAAAAGAGAGTAGGTCAAGTAAATAGTTAATAAAATAGTAATAATAATAATAATTAAAAATAATAATAATAATAATAATAATAACAACAACAACAACAACAACAATAGCTACTACTACTACTACTACTATTACTACTACTACTACTACTACTATTACTACTACTACTACTACTACTACTACTGATGATGATGATGGTGATGATGATGATGATGATTATGATGATGATGATGGTGATGGTGATCATGATGATGACAGCAACTAAAAACCTTAAATGGCTGTGAAGAGTTGTAAATTGAGTGCGGAAGACTTTAGTGCTGTGGCGGCAAGATATTAAGAATTCATGGATGGGAAACGCAAGTCTTCAGCGGATCAAAAATGGATTCTCTTGGCCCCAGTTTTGTCTTGTAATTCAGGTCACTTCCAACTTCATGGCTAGTTAGTCCTGCCTCCACCAACTTCTAACCCCGGCAAAAAGTAGGCTGGAAGGAATTTGCCCTCTTTTTTTGGGGGGTGGGGGTGGGGGTTGCCGAAATGCTGTTCCTTGTGTATGTGAGTGTCAAATTAAGATAGATCATTGTAAGAAAATGCCTTTTCTTTTTGCGAAACTAGGATCGACTGAAAAATAAAAGATGTGATTTCTTTTAGTTCATTCTTGTCACATTCATATCAGTGTCTGCAACATGGCAAGTCTGTTACTAATGAAGAGCACAGTGGTGCGTTTTGTATTTGCGGTAAAATTATTAACTTAAATTCTTCCTAGGCAATTCGAACTGGATGGATTAGATATTCAAGCCTTCAGTAATCCCTTCCTTCTTTGTCAGCCCTCCTGAACTGAATAAAATCGTTTGGAGATTGCAAGAACAGCGTTATCCTATTGATAATTATATCCATCCAGTAATCGCTAGCATTCCCTAGTTCATCTTATAGAAATTAGCACTGACTCTTTATTCCTTTTATTTCATTCTTCCTATCGCCATGCTGTTTTGTTCACTGACTTTAATATTGCTCTTTTTCTTCACATTTAGAGAGACTAGAAATTTGATGGGTGGGATAAAGCCTTCCATGACCCCAACGTAACAATACAGTAGGTGGAAAGGTTTGGTGGGAGACACAGGTAGGAGCGTGTTTCTCTCTCTCTCTCTCTCTCTCTCTCATGTTTCGGGCTACATGGAACGCACCTTCAGACACTTTTTTTTTTTTCTGTGTAGCCCGAAACGGTAGAGAAAATAACGAATTCAGGCTCTAACCTGTCTTTCTTCCACGTACCTTTCCACTTGTCACAATGTATCATCTACATAAGGGGTCTTTTCACTGTCCAGCAAAAGTCTAAAAGCTCAGTAAGTTAACTGAAGTAGCAGGATCATACAAAGAAAATGAAAAGAAAAGAACGGCATCATCATTTTAAAAGTTTTTTTTTTTTTTTTTTTTTTTTTTTAATAGCTCGGCAGAAAGTTGCCTTAAGTGTAATTGCTCAGACTTTGCAATTTGTGTCGAAATTAGGACTGACCCCCTTTTTAGTGCAGCTTTTAGCAGTGACTTCCTTTCAAGTTATACTGACTTGTAATCACCATGCTGTTTTAAGGGAGATTTTCCTTGCCGCGACCAGACCATCGTAATCAGCCTAGAACAGCCCTTGGTAGTGAAGGGGTTAGTGAAGGTTGTATCAGATTTGTTCAGATCGATAAAATCCACTGCACCGAATGAAATAATTTAAGATTGCAAGAAACAAATTCGAAACTTCAACGTATATAAGAAATTTTGACTTAAAGCTAACTGCTCCCACTCGATGGTTTCTGTTGTCAGAATTAGGATCGACCAGTTCTGAAAACAGTTCAAAACTTGGACGATAAGCTTCCGCTCGTAGGATGATGAGACTCGTTTGTTGGCAGCAAGAATGAAATATATATATATATATATATATATATATATATATATATATATATATATATATATATATATATATATATATCGATATCAGAGGGTTACTGGAAACTTTTTAATCCTGAGACGAAGAGAGACTACTTCTGAGCTGAATGAACTCGTCTGACGGTAGCAAGATATTTTAATATTTTTTTGATCGTTACATGGTTAACAGAGATGGTCTTTAACTCTTAGATGTAGCACCCAAGAAATATGTGGTTCATGCAGCTCTCACACATCACCAGGTAATTAAACATTGATGCCCACCTTCTGTGATATATTGATAATATATTCAGCAATAACACATCGTCTGGCAGTAGGCACTAACGCCCGTGTTACTGAGAGGACAACAGTGTAATCAGTTCCCAGATTTTTTTTGTGTCATTTACTGAAAACGTATTATTGTCAGTGATCAACCTGGATCCCATCCCGTATTGCGGTGTGTAGTCTACAGTGATAATGTAAGGTCAGGCGAGTTGTGTCAGAGGCATAATTTTCAGGATTATCTTCAAACTTTGCCAGGTGTCTCGACACTTTCGGAATCTTGATTTTAATGATAAGGCCATAGTACCCACCATATCAGCTGTAATACGCTTGGGTTATCACATTCATATCTGGTGTTCTGGTATCACTCGAGGTATTTTTATTAAGGTGTTGGTATAGTTCAGCCATGAGCAAAAAGTCGCTAACATATCTCAGTGATCTGTGGCAGTGGA
This sequence comes from Coenobita brevimanus, assembly GCF_032717465.1. NCBI lineage: Eukaryota > Metazoa > Arthropoda > Malacostraca > Decapoda > Coenobitidae > Coenobita > Coenobita brevimanus. The sequence goes on from NC_136954.1 coordinate 4,170,879, forward strand.
GGGTGCTTACGGGAATTATCTTTATGGGATAACAGTGATGAACACACCAAAAGAGTATGAGAAGAAGGATGCTCTGTCCTTTGAGGGGAGAGGGAGTGAGACTATGGAAAGCAGATTTTAACGCCAGGCAGGAGAGTGTCGGCGAACTTTTGTTCATGGCTGTATATGAAGGACTAATGAACATTGTAAGTACTCAGGTCAAATCTACGAAAGCATCTCGCAACCATACTTACCGGTACTACTCTTTGCTCTCCAGCCTGCCTCCTACATCATCACTACGTATACTTGCTTTAAGGTCACCATCGGCAGCCTCCGCTTGATGTCAATTCACTTCCTATCATCAGTCAGAAATGAGTCATAACTCGGGAACCGATGGTCCGATTGGACTGGAAATTACATTTTAACGGTACCTTGCCCTAACAAAAATTGCGCTACGTTCGCCGGTTTTTACTGTTACAGTGTCAAACAAACAAACATACTGAAATCGGATCATTATAGTGTAATATAGACTCATCATTAATTTCTTACATAATTCGGTTCTGTCTCCATACCAGCCAGGACTGAACCCAGCTCATTACTCTGTCCACTCCACCCTCACCTCCTTCCAGTCATTCTGTTTTACAATGTCATACAGTATATATAGATTCAAATCCAGTCACTCTTCTGCAGCAGCCAGCGTCGAACCCAGGTCTATTCCCTCCAGCACAGGCCTCATCTTCCCCGTTCCCCCTTTTATGTACTCTCCCTTTATGGTTTCTTACAGCACCTGAGGCCCCGAGCCCACAGCCCCTTTGTTCTGATGGGAGCGTGGATTCTCACTTTACATCTCTCATTATCCGCCTGAAAGAGGGTTGAGGAGCTGCTGCTTATACTCCTTCCTCTGACCTAAGAAATCCTTCTTGTTCCTCTTCTTCATTTTCTACTTCTTGATCATCATCATGATCATCATCATCATCATCATCATCATTATCATCATCATCTTATCCTTCTTCTTCTTCTTCTTCTTCTTAGTCGTCGTCGTCGTCGTCGTCATCATCGTCGTAGTCGTCTTCGTTTCTTCTTTTTCTTCTTCATTATTTCTTCTTTCACCTTTTGTTCCCCTTTTCTTTCTCTTTCTCCTTCATTCTTCTTTTTTCGTCATCTTTCTTCTTTTCCTCCTCCTCCTCCTCCTCCTCCTCCTCCTCCTCCTTCTCTCATTATATGGTTGAAAGACGGGTGATGAGCAGCGCATTATACTTTTTTTTTTTTTTTTTTACCCATGACGTAAGATGCTGGTGGCGGCTTTTCAGGCACGAACATCGTCTTGTATTGCGTCTTTGTCTTTGCCTTCGCTTCCATGTTCGTCTTCATCGTCGCCTTTGTCCCCTCCTCCCCCTCCTCCTCCTCCTCCTCGTCTTCATAAGGTTCCTGCATTGCCATTCCTTTGAAAACACCCCAGATGGTCACTCCGTAATATGCAGTACCTCCTTTGACCCAGTTACCCTAATAATCGCTGAAAGGAACTATGAGTTACACAGTTACATAGCTGTACAGACCTTACTGTCCTTACGAGGCGGTCCGGCCTTAATACTAATACAGTGGTTTAATTATAGCAATAGAAAATGATAGCACAGGAGAGAGAGAGAGAGAGAGAGAGAGAGAGAGAGAGAGAGAGAGAGGGAGAGAGAGAGAACTGATACATTCGGGTAAATAAAATCGTGAGGCTTTAGCTGGAATAAAAATACTACAGCAGTGCCATCATGAGGGAGTTAATGGTGACAGTTCTAAACCCCATTTACTCTAACCTGGTCTAAAATTGCCATCTCGAATGCTGGATTGTTAAAATCGATCGACGCCCTTAATTAATGCTGTTCACGAAGAAGCACCATGTAAAGGATGCAGAGTCCTCGCATCGTCTTGGCGTCTGACCTACGGGAAATAAGCTGGGAAAGAACGAAAATCTGGGCCAAGTTAAAGTGAAGTGATTATAACGATCTCACGATCGTGACTCATTCATAGTTAAAGAAAATCGTCTGGTTTTGGATAAAATAGAATTCCAGAATTGTCCCTAGCCTGAGAGGGTTGACCCATCGCTAAAACCACAGCACTGGCAGGGTTGATTTTTACTCTTCCTCAACCCGGAGGGGCTCGGGGACGGGTATTGTTTTCACTCGGTTTGTCAATCTGTCTGTTAACAACTTCACGCGAAACTACTAGTGCGATTTTGACTAAAATTACAGAGATGGTGAGCTACAGTATGATCCTCTGTTCACCTGATTAAATTTTGGGCCAAATTGGGCCAAGGCCTAGGGTGTAGGGCCCAAAAAATGTTTTTGAAAATCGTTTTTTTCGCAATAACTCCTTTCATATTCGTCATATCGACATGAAACCCAAACCTAAAGGTACAACTTTCAAATCTGCATCCTATAACATGCCTCATTACATCAGGGGGGTCACCCTCCAGTTAGCGGTGGGGGGTTCAATGTCAGGTGGGTCGGACCTAAAATTTTGTCAATTTTCGCTCGATTTATTCCAAATTGGATATGTAACATCTTTGACTAGATATCCTTTTGTGTTTATCCGTCAGCACTAAAATGACTGGCGGGGACGGGTTTGCTGTGTCTTGGCACCGCCCCTTGTTGGGTATTGGTACGAGAGAGGGAGAGAGAGAGAGAGAGAGAGAGAGAGAGAGAGAGAGAGAGAGAGAGAGAGAGAGAGAGAATTCCATTCCACTACGAGACATTTGAGTTAAAAAGCTGAATTTAATGGTTTGGTAATAGCAACAATAAAGTAGGCTTATGTCTTCATACTGAAGTGGTTGAATCACTTCTCTTTCGTTTTGTTCCTCTTCCTTTTTACCCGTCTTGTTTTTGCATTCTCAGATTGTCCCACTCTCCCCTCTTCTCTCTCTCTCTCTCTCTCTCTCTTCCTCCTCCCATTCTACCTCTCCCTTTCCCTCTCCTTTAACAAAAGCAGGATTTTCCTGACTTTCCTTATCTTTTAATTTAGCTTCCCTAAGAACTTTTCTCATGTTCTCCCCTTCCTCCTTCCTTTCTCCCTCTCCCTCTTCCTCTCTGTCTCCTGTTTTGCCTCCTGTCTTATTGGCCTGTTCCTTCTTTGTTCTGTCTTCTCCTCCTCTTCCTCCGTCCTTTCCTCTCTTCTCCTTCCTCTCCTCCTTCCCGATCCTCTCTTCCTTCCTTATCAACTTCCGTTGTTGCAGGTGGCTGTGGCCTCCCAAAATAACCACCCGTGTAAAAATAAGGCATTGCTCATGAGATGAAGTTGGTGGTTGCCGTGATGAATATAATTTATAAAACCGTAGGACCCGCTGGAGGCATCTATCATCATCATCAGCAGCAGCAGCATCGTGAATCATTTTCATTCTTTCATTCGGCATTCCTTTTCATCGTCTCATTATTATTGTCATCATCATCATCATCGTCGTCTCCTCTTCCTCGTCCTCCTCCTCATCGTCCTTCTTCTCCTCCTCTTCCTCAACATCATCACCACAACCACCACCACCAACGCCTCAGCCAAAAATCTGATTTCCGTTAAATGTTACAATCCACATAGAGAAATGGCAAAGCATAAATCTATAGACCTGTCAACAACGTGCCTAGCAGGGTTGGTGATTTTTTTATATTAAAAAAAATATCAATGATATTTTTTTAATTCGATTTATTTGATGTTTAAATTTGATTTTTCTGTTTATTATATAGCTAATATTTCAAAAGCAGTATACTGAATACTGTTAACTTCATGTCCTGTCTATCCACTGATGGTTTAGGCTGAAAGCCACTGCCCAGAATCCAGATACATACCTGTTGAAGTCCTGTCTGTACACTGCTGGTTAAGGCTGAGTTGCCAGTGGTAATCAAGACAGCATATTCCAAAGCTGATTATGTTACCACACAGGAGAATTTTAAGCTGATATTATTATGACATGACCTAAGTGACCAAGCATAGTCTACCTAGTCTTATAGCTTTGGTTTTTGATTTATGGCTTATTATTTCAGATGTACCAATAAGTTCAGTACTTAGTTACGCAAACGTAAAAATATATTTTCTGTCATACAATGTAGCAATTTCTAATGGCACCATTCTCCAAAATCCGCTAACTTTATGCTAAGTATCTGAATGAATGAATGACAACACAAAGTTATACACAACTTTTATTAACCTTCAGATTTTATTTTTGTTAACTTTTGGATAAAAAAATATAAAAAAAAGAAAAGAAAACATTTTTTTTTATTAAAAAAAAAAAAAAGATTTAATCACATGGTTAAATCATTTTGATTAACAATGCCAACCCTGATGCCTAGTGAAGCGGATACCTGTTGCCTCGATTTTTGTTGCACATACTGTAGCCTGCATACTTTTGTAATGTGTCTGACTCTGGGCATAGACTTAGCAGCCCGTTCCCTAAGGCCCAGCAGTCCTCACTTTCGAGGCTAACACCTACCGTCAATATTGAACACATGCTAGGGCTGTCTCACAAAGGATCGGTGTAGTGGCCTTAGCGGGGAAGTTATTATTACATGTCGGTGGGACATTATGGCAGGTCACAAGTCTGTTTTAGCGAAAGTCAGATTCTTAAGCTGTTCCCTGTCCCAGTCGGAAATAGAGCTAGCATCCATTAAAACGGCAGACAACCTCATTACCGACTCGACCACCACCTCCATCACCTCAGGCTATGAGCCTTCGTATTTGTTCGATCAGATAGATCAAAATATGTGTGTATTGATGGAGAGAGAGAGAGAGAGAGAGAGAGAGAGAGAGAGAGAGAGAGAGAGAGAGGACTAATAAAGGTACAACGCATCACATCGATCAACATTACTGTAGTCTGTGTTACTCAGCTTTACCTAGACTTACCTGCTGTACCTAATCCACAACACTGATGACGAATATCACCTAACGACCTAACCCAGCCCAGCCTAACCTCTTACCTAACTTAACCTAACGTAAACTAACCTAACCCAACCTAACCTAACCTCACCTCACCTCACCTCACGTCTAAATAAACTAACCTAACCCAGCCCAGCCTAACCTCTTACCTAACCTAACCTAACTTAACCTCACTTAACCTAACCTAACCTAACCCAACCTAACCTAACCTAACCTATCCTAACCCAACCTAACCTAACCCAACCTAACCTAACCTAACCTATCCTAACCCAACCTAACCTAACCTAACCCAACCTAACCTAACCTAACCCAACCTAACCTAACCTATCCTAACCCAACCTAACCTAACCCAACCTAACCTAACCTAACCTATCCTAACCCAACCTAACCTAACCTAACCCAACCTAACCTAACCTAACCCAACCTAACCTAACCTAACCTATCCTAACCCAACCTAACCTAACCTAACCTAACCTCACTTCTCCTCACCTCACCTCACCTTTAAATAAACTAACCTAACCCAGCCTCATCAGGACGCAAACTGCCAAATCTCACCTAATAGCATAAGCCAGTCTAATCTCTAACGTACAGTAACTTAAAATCTCCCGCCCCCTTCTCTAGTACCATCGCACCAGCCATGATTGAGACAGCCCTAATAAGTATTCAGTATGGACGGTGGGTATTAGCGCTGAAGTGATATATAAAGATGTGAGCCATACAGGAGGGTTGTTGGGCCTCAGAGAACGGGTTAAGAAGTCAGTGCCCAGAGTCGGATACGTGAAAAAAAAAAAATAAATAAATAAAAAACAAAAACCAGGATGCAACTGTAGGAGAGGAGGGAGAGGTGTGAGGTGGTAACCGGGCCAGTGTCTAACTGAACACCACCTATAATTCATTCACCGTAACTTGGCGTAGGTTTTTGTCCTTTTGCTGCCCATTTTCCATAGCTCAGTGGCAGTAAAAAAAAAAAAAAATACTATGGCTCTGCATTTCTTCCATACAACTTCTTCATGATTAGCACCGTATTCTAGTGTTAATCGTTTGTTATAGCTTAGTATCCAGGATGGAGGGATTACAGTTTTAAGTCTAGTTAAAATGAACAGAGTAAACTATAAACTTACTTGACTTGAACTTACCTCACCTCCAACATAAAATTACCCTTTCTGACTATCTTATCCATGTTGACCCATCCCAATTAAACCTAACTTAACAAACCTAACTCGAAATTACCTTACCTTACCTCTACCCTACGTTATCTCATCTTACCTTACTTTATCTTACCCCAGCCTAACCCCCCCTTACGTTACTTAGTCCAGTCTGTATTAACTATTGCATAAAATAAGCTAACCCATCTTGCCCTACACTACCTTATCATAACCCGACCTAACGTAAGCTAACCTTACCTTTCTTACCTGACGTCTATACTGAACTAACCCATCTTACCCTAACCTAATCAAAACTAACCATGCCCAAGCTAACGCACTTAACCTAATTTAACCTTACCTAACTTTGCCTTAACTTGCCCTACCTTACATCTGACTTAAGCTGACTCTCCTCAGCCTAACCTAACCTCACCTAACCTAGCCAGCTTTTTTCCGTCCATTGTCTCCCCCCTCCTCCACTGCCGTCATCTTCCCCCCATCTCTTGTTACCGTGCCTCATTAGCCAAGCTCTTTCTATTTCAAGAGGGAGAGAGAGAGAGAGAGAGAGAGATTATACAAAGGGAGGAGGGAGGACGGAGAAGAGTGGGTCGTAAGAGGAGCTGGGAGAGTACGCCTGACCAAACATCGCCTTGTCAGACCCAAGTTGCCCTTACCTTACTAACCTAACTTAACCTAAGCTAACTTCACCAGACCATACAAAATGAGAGTAAACCAAACCTAACTTAACCCAACTTTATTTTTACCTGACCTAGCCTAACCTAAGCTAATGAAACTCACCTAACCTGGGCTAATCTGATCTCACCTAACTGATCTAATACCGTACTTGACGCTAACCTTTATTGCTCAAACTATCAAGCCAGTTCCTTTCCCAGATCATAAACAAAGCCACCCCCATCGTGCGTCCCACATCACTGCATCTCATATCATTGCATCCCTTGCCCTTGCATCCCATCTCCTTGCATCCCACCTCCTTGCATCCCACCTCCTTGCATTCCACCTCCTTGCATTCCCCCTCCGTGCTTCCCACCTCCATGCATCTCATCACCTTGCATCCCACCTCCTTGCATCTCATCGCTTTGCATCACACCTCCTTGCATCCTATATCCTTGCATCCCATCTCCTTGCATCTCATCTCCTTGCATCCCACCTCCATGCATCCCACCTCCATGCATCCCATCGCTTTGCATCACACCTCCATGCATCCCATCTCCTTGCATTCCATCTCCTTGCATCCCACCTCCCTGCAGTCTCTTTGCATTCCACCTCCTTGCATCCCACCTCCATGCTACCCACCTCCTTGCATCCAGCCTCATTAGCCAAACTCTTTCACCTTCAAGTCATTAAGTTGGAGCAGAGATAAGATACAGAGGCGCGAGATGGAATGGACGTTAGCAGGTTGTAGAAGCACGGAAGAGAGTATTCAGAAATTGATTTGACCAGAAGTTATTCTCTAATCTGACCTAACCTAACAGAGCTTAACCTAATGTCACTTACAGTAATTTAATCTCACCTCATCTCACCTCACCGAACCTGACCTAACTTAACATGACCTAATGTTGCCTGGCCTAACCTAACCTAGTTTAACGTAGCATTTCGTAACCTTGTCTCATGTAACTTAACGTAATCTATCCTAAACTCACTTAATCTAATCTCACACATTTACATCTGTATTAATCTCTCTCTGTCTTTAACCTACCCAGCTCAAATCACCAACCTCCCTTCCCAGCCCCTATATCCTTCTGCCTTCCATCATTGCCCCCCCCCCTCTCTCTCTCTCTCTCTCTCTCTCTCTCTCTCTCTCTCCCCCATCAGCAAGCCAGCAAGAGAGGGCGAAAAAAGAAATATAAAGGAAGGACGGCATAGGGAAAGAATATGCAATAGGAGGTTAAGAGAGTAACACGTAGCGAAACATAATCAAAGCTTAATCTAGCCTAACCCAACCATATCAAAACAAAGTGAATTTTACCAAACCGAGCCAGATCGAACGAAAACAAAGCTAATCTAACCTGACTTTATGAAACCAAGCCAAACGAACGAAAAACAGTCCTAGCCAAGCAAACGAAACCAAATCAAACCAAACCAGGCTGAACAAAACTAAGCCGAGCAAAACCGAAAGCAAAAACAATAATAACCAAACAAAAAACAACACTCCTTGCATCCCACCTCCTTGCATCCCACCTCCCTGCATCCCACCTCCCTGCATCCCACCTCCCTGCATCCCACCTCCCTGCATCCCACCTCCCTGCATCCCACCTCCCTGCATGGCACCTCCCTGCATCCCACCTCCTTGCATCCCACCTCCTTGCATCCCACCTCCCTGCATGGCACCTCCCTGCATCCCACCTCCTTGCATCCCACCTCCCTGCATGGCACCTCCCTGCATCCCACCTCCCTGCATCCCACCTCCTTGCATCCCACCTCCTTGCATCCCACCTCCCTGCATCCCACCTCCTTGCATCCCACCTCCTTGCATCCCACCTCCTTGCATCCCACCTCCTTGCATCCCACCTCCCTGCATCCCACCTCCCTGCATCGCACCTCCCTGCATCGCACCTCCTTACATCCCACCTCCCTGCATCCCACCTCCCTGCATCACACCTCCTTGCATCCCACCTCCCTGCATCCCACCTCCCTGCATCCCACCTCCTTGCATCCCACCTCCCTGCATCCCACCTCCCTGCATCCCACCTCCCTGCATCCCACCTCCCTGCGTCCCATCTCCCTGCATCCCACCTCCCTGCATGGCACCTCCCTGCATCCCACCTCCCTGCATCCCACCTCCCTGCATCCCACCTCCCTGCATCCCACCTCCTTGCGTCCCATGTCCCTGCATCCTACCTCCTTGCGTCGCACCTCCTTGCATCGCACCTCCTTGCATTCCGCCTCATTAGCCGAACTCTTTCACCTTCAAGTCAGCAAGTTGGAGCAAAAATAAGATACAGAGGCGGGAGACAGAATGGAGATTAGCAGGTTGTAGGAGCACCAAAGAGAGTATTCCAAAATTGATTTGACCATAAGTTTTGCTCTACTTTGACCTAACCTAACAGAGCTTAACCTAATATCACTTATGGCGATTTAATCTCACCTCACCTCACCTATCCTAATGTTGCCTAGCCTAACCTAACCTAGTTTAACGTAGCATTTCGTAGCCTTATCTCATCTAACCTAACGTTATCTATCCTAAAATCACCTAATCAAATTAACACATTTTCATCTTTAAATAATCTATTCCTTTTTAACCTACCCAGCTCAGACCACCAACCTCTCTCCACCGCCCCCATTTCCTCCTTCCGTTATTAGCCCCCCCTCCCCCCCTCTCTCTCTCTCTCTCTCCTTATTGGGCCACTGAACACATAATTGAGCTGAGGAAAGGCATGCTGGGTAAATCTCTCTCTCTCTCTCTCTCTCTCTCTCTCTCTCTCTCTCTCTCTCTCTCTCTCCATATTGGGCCACTGAACACATAATTGAGCTGAGGAAAGGATGATGCTGGATAAATCTCTCTCTCTCTCTCTCTCTCTCTCTCTCTCTCTCTCTCTCTCTCTCTCTCTCCATTTTGGGCCACTCTATTGTATTTTGTTTTTCTCTTGGAGGGAACTGTTACTGCGGGCTCATGGCCTTTGGTTCCTTCTTCCTCGCATAAAAAAAAAAAAAATTGAGCTGAGGAAAGGCATGCTGGATAAATCTCTCTCTCTCTCTCTCTCTCTCTCTCTCTCTCCATATTGGGCCACTGAACACATAATTGAGCTGAGGAAAGGCATGCTGGATAAATCTCTCTCTCTCTCTCTCTCTCTCTCTCTCTCTCTCTCTCTCTCTCTCTCTCTCCAGCGTGGGCCACTAAACACATAATTAAACCGAGGAAAGGCGCGCTGGATTAAGTGAGTCTTGTACTTTGCTTGAACGAAACGAAGGGAAAAAGTGAATGACGATAGTTTATGGAATTACCTTTGCCTCCACGGAATGAATGAATGAGGTAGTGAATGAAGGAAAGAAGAAAACTGATTAATGAGTGGATATAATTTATACACTTACCTTTGCCTCCAGGAAAGGAAGGAAGGAAGTTAATGGTAAAGGAATGAAGGAAGTTAATGGAGAATGAAGGAAGGGAAGAAAGTGAATTTAGTTTGTGGAATTACCTTTGTTTCACGAATGGAAGCAGGGAAGGAAAGAGAGAAGAGAGGGAAAACTGAAAAATAACGTAATGTGGATTCAGTTACCTTTGCCTCCACTGAAAAATGAGAGAGAGAGAGAGAGAGAGAGAGAGAGAGAGAGAGAGAGAGAATTATAATAGTTTTGAGAATCATCTTTAGAACACCAAAGCGAAGGAACGAAGGAAAAACCGCATTATGATTTTTTTTCTACGGTTTTTGGATCTTCCTTTTTTACTGTCAAATCATTATAATCTTTTCTGTATCGTATTATTTTTTCGTTACCCTGTCAATATCCTTTGTGCGGTAGAGGAAGAGTTTTAACTAGTTGTCCCATCTTTCCTGTCACTTCTTATTGCTTTCCATTCCTTTACAGGTGGCTTTACATTGAGTGACAAGCCTAATGGTTTCCTGTAAGCCAAGAAACCATTTACAACGCTGGGTGGTAACCATATAACCAACCCATACGTGCTCCTTACGTGTCAACAAGTGGGTTGGTGGAGGGTTAAGGGGCTATCACACGGCACTTCATACCAGGTTTGCCGAGGATACGATGGTAAATCGGAACGGTAACGTGGTAAAATTGCCGACGATACCACGGGCATTTGGAATTCATCTGGTTGGATTCCTGCCGAGGATACGACGGGCAAAACAGTGTGACCAAAACCCAGGCGACTCGACAGAGAATGTATCGTACTACAGCATTGAACATTTAGCCTGACACTGAATACATATTAATATTTTAGAATAAATATCAATCGTTTTGAAACCCTTCTCATCGGCGTGTGTAACAGTTTATAAACAAAGTTGCTTCTCCTTATTCTCTACCGAGTCAGCGACAGCGATCACTTTCCACAGTCGCGAGACGGGGCTCTGGCAACAGTGTGAGAAGCATGCCCTTTGCCGAGGATACGAGGAACGTGTGTGATAACGTCCAAGTTTTGTTCCACTTAAATCTTCCTTGGCCGTTCCTCATACGAGGTACCGTGTGATACCTCCTTTAGTGTCCCTCCCTGTAAAACCAATAACTCAAGTCAAGTGGCCACCCCTTATGGGAGTATGGCGTCTGGCAATAGATAGATAGATAGTAATTATTCACACTAGGAGCCAGGGTGTGGGGAAGGATGGAGAGGAGGGAGGGGATGGGGAAGAGGTGAAGGGGAAGAGGGAGAAGGCAGGGGGAGGAAGAAGGGATTGGAGGTAAGGGATGAGGAAGAAAAAAGAGCAGGTAGGGGAAGGGGAGGGGAGAGAAGGGATGGGGAAGAGGGGAAGGGGCAAAACCGAGAATGCAAGGGGAAGAGAACTGAATTGAAGGTAAGGAGAGGGGAAGAAGGAGGAGGAGGTAGGGGGAAGGGGGTGGGAAAGGGGAGGGGCTTAGTAAGAGACCTTCAGTGGGTTTATTCGTCACATTTTGTTTGGGGGGAGGGGCAGCTTTACCGTGAAGGGTGTGCCGAGAGAGGGAGGAGAAGGGTGGAAGAAAGTAGGAAGGAAAGAAAGAGAGGGAGAGAGAGAAGGAGGGAGGGAAAGAAAAACGATGGTGAAGAAAGTGTTGGATTTGAGGAGGGAAGGAGGAAGGGATGGAAAGATACAGGGAAGAAGGAAAGGAGGGGGAAAAGATGGGAAAGAAGAAGGAAAGAGAGAGAGAGAGAGAGAGAGAGAGGTCTTTTATAAAATGTGTCATCTCTTCTTCACATTTTGGAGGGGAATGAATAACTTTGCGAGATTTTAGGTTATGCTTCAGTCTTTACACACACACACACACACACACACACACACACACACACACACACACACACACACACACACACACACACACACGGTATAGTATCGTAACTGTATGTAGTGGTGGGAGTTGGTGGCAGTCGTGCACCGCTGCCACTAAGCCGCGGAGGATTTCCGTCGCCAATATCTCTCGCCTCGACGCCAGCCTGGGTATTTCATGGATTTTCCTCGCAGGTGAGATACGATATAGATAGTCGATAAATAATCTTAGGGAGCACCTACGCCTGAATAATTATTTCCCCGGGACTCCCAGGTACTCAGGTGACATTATATAATAGTACAGGTAAAGAAGAGGGACTGAACTTAGAGTCATGCGAGTATGTGGAAAATTAGATTTGTTATTTCGTATCCTGTATCTAATAAGTAATCTTACAGGAGTTTCTGTTTCTAATTAATAATTTTCAATAGACTCTTCATACTCATTTGGAATTACATAATGTTCTAGATGAGGCAGGTTATCAGGCAGGCTCCTTTTACGCACTTAGCTTAGTGTACGAATGGTTTCCTGACCAATAGACGGTTAAACAGAGAGAGAATAATATAATGTGCGAAATACATACCGTATACATGAAAATGGGTGTATTTCGTAATGGATGGAGTATGGGTATTGTAAAGAGTGATTTCTATGGGAAAGTTTGATATGATTCTTGTGTTTTGATTAATAACCATATATAATTACAAGAAATTAGTGTATTTCTCGTACTCATCAGTTATCCAAATGAGGTCTTACGCTTACCCTGGGCTCCTGCGTACACAGCTGAAATTATACAGTGATGGGGTAAAGGAGGCTAACACAGACTCCCTTGACCTACTGTCAGCTAAAAAATAATGTCTGGCTTTATTTTCAGGCTCCTATCACTCACTCAGCAAAGTAAAGCTACATGGCGTTAGTGGCATTACAGAGCTAGAACTGCATCGACCATGAGGGAGTCGATGGTACACCCGGCAACAGTTCCGCCTGGGCCCCCAAGTACCGAGATATAGTAGATGTGGCAGCAGTGTGTGTGTTTGTTCGTTTGTACATACTCGAAAAATGTTCGGATCGTCAACTCTCTCACTCCATTGTGAACGTGAATCGGCCTTTGTCAGCAGTTTTAATTAAAAGACAAATCTTCTTTAATCTGTGCTGATAATGCTATATACTGATTACTTAATGACCTGAGAGAGAGAGAGAGAGAGAGAGAGAGAGGGGGGGGGGAATAAGCCATGGAGGATAGCCAATCATCGTGGAATATATTGTAACGGGTAGCAATGCAACAATATTTCATTTTTTTTTAAATTGTTGTTAGGAATACAAAGTGTCAGTAACCTGAAACGATCCACAATAATGACTGGGAAAACTATTATCATGTCCAGTACAAACAACCTAGCTGTTCGTCCCCCCCAACTCCGACCCACCTACCGTCCTGACCTCCCGTCTCTCCCACATAACCACACATCGCCATCTATGGAGTGAACTCAAAGGCCGAATCACGTTCACAATGGAGTGAGAGAGTTGACGATCCGAACATTTTTCGAGCATGTACAGACGAACAAACACACACACTGCTGCCACATCTACTATATTTCGCTACTGGGGGGCCCAGGCGGAACTGTTGCCGGGTGTACCAGTATTTAACACGTTCAGGCATCAGTGACGTAGGGCTTCATTCTCGTCAGTAAAGGAGACTCCCAAGCAACTTTTCGTTAGCGATTTATTTTTGGATGTGGCTGGTTAATATCCTATTGCACATTATTCCTGCAGAGTGTGGCAGTATTAGAAAGATTTATGCAACACAATGGACAGGAAGGTGTAATAAGCTAAGTAAGTGGCTTAGGAAAAGATGTTTGGGAGCTTCCTTAAACGACATGAGTACGGGACTTACTCTCAGCTGAAGAAAATAGTCTTAGCTGAAGTAGTGAGACCTTCAGTTGATTCTACACTGAGTGGCAAACATACGGTTTCTTTTAGCCCAAGAAACGGTGTAGCACGCTGGGTGGTAACCAAATGGCCACTTGGGAGTATATACGAGGGATGATTGGGATTTATTGCTTACGTAATTAACTGGTCACTCTTTCTTTAACCCCTACCAACCGGAGTTTGTGGTTTGGCCTTCCCGGCAGCCTGGCATCATGTACAGTTTTGAAGAATCTATCTCAGAAATTACAAATATCATATAAATGTATTTGGTGTGGATAGAAAGCACGAACATTCAGCTCCAAGATGTTATTAAATTTAGGCTTCTTTGTTGTTTGTGAAAGGATCTGCGGCGAGTTGAATGAAGGTAACACATTTTCTGTACTTCCACATACTGTATTTATACTTTAGTTTCACTTAAATATAATACGCTTCAGTAACGTATACATATTCAGAAATTTGCCTCATCAACAGTTTACCCGATCAGTAATTTTATCACTGAATAATTTGCCCATTCAGTAATTTGCCACCTCAGTAAATTATCCATCCGTCCGTCATCACACCCTCTTCTGCCCCAGCATGAGCGTAGGGGTCTGGTGCTAGCCTACTTAGTCCCGGTATTTAAGAGGAGGGTGACCTGCCCCATTTCTCCCTAGGTGGCATTATGTGACCAATAAGACCCAACCAACCCTCAGATTAAACCTATGTGGGTCCACTAGACCACTAGACCACCGAACGTCCTTTAGTGATATGATTACCACCCGACGTAATAAGTAGCCTAGTTACCGGTACATGATTACTACCCACCGCAGTAGTTATATGATCACCACCCAGCGCAGGAAATAGTTATACTTATGATCACCACCCAACGTAGTAAATAGTTATATGATTACTACCCAATGTAGTAAATAGTTGTATGATTACTTCCCAGCGTAGTAAATAGTTATATGATTACCACCCAACGTAGTAAATAGTTATATGATTACCACCCAACGTAGCAAATAGTTATATGATTACCACCCAACATAGGAAGTGGTTTCTTGAGTTAAAGTCAACCGTTTGGCATACAACTCAGTGAGGCGTCACCTGAAGACAGCATTACATCGAATGAGTGGATGGTGTGTACCCCCAGATATTGCTAATTAATCCATTCAGGGTTTAGTTTCCGGGACTGGCCTGTGCTAAGTTAGGAATGTAAAATGTGTGTCGGGGGTTAATATTCATCTCGTTAAATCGATTATTCTTTAAAAAGTGGATTCTTGCCCTCTCCAGACGATTTCATTCAGCTCTGAGAACACTAGAGTACCGTGCTAAAATAGAACAAAATCATCTTGAGAGAGGAAAGAGAATATAGAAAGTAAGTGGCTATATTAAAGGGACTAAAAGAATGGGCGTATTATAGGAAAGTTTTTTTTTATATGTAGGGTGGTAGGATATACGAGTAGACCCTTATTTTCGTCGTAGTCTAGTCAAAGTACCCAACAACCCTAAAAAAATTGCAAGAAATTGTTTTATGGTGTTAATTTGCTCTTTAATGTGTGAACAACAATACAACAAAAGTTTACCAAAATTGGGTTACCGGAAATGGGTCAAAATGGCGTAATACAAAGATGGCCACCAATGCTTCTAAATCGTCAGAATCCTCTGTTCAAGAAGGCTTCAAGTTGTTACAGTGTCAACAATGTTGGTTAAGTCTAAGTATCTCACGCTCTTTGTATTCTCATTCACCATTCGTGGTTCTCATAAACCATAATAACTTGGTGTGCTGTACAGTTTCACGACAAACCACAGTCCATATTTCACATTTCCCCTTCATCATCTGATACTGGATCTTGACGCGTGTTGTAACAATGGCCATTCTGGCATGGTCCGCATGCTTGAGAA
>NC_136954.1:4191633-4259133 GCF_032717465.1 Coenobita brevimanus
AGTGCGAGTATAAGTGGGTGGGGAATGGCTGGGAGAAGAAGAGATGAGAGGAGGGAGGAAGAGATCAGTAGGGCGGAAGTAGTGGAAGCGATGAAGAAGATTAAGTTGGGAAAGGCCCCAGGAATTGATGGAGTGTGTGGTGAAATGCTTAGGTATGGGGGTGAGATTGTTGTGGAGTGGATATAGAAGTTGTGTAGATGGGCTTGGGAAGAGGGAAGGGTTCCAGAGGACTGGAAATCAGGTATTACTGTTTCTTTATACAAAGGGAAAGGGGAGAGAGAAGTATGTGGTAACCATAGGGGTATCTGCCTTCTTAGTGTGACTGGTAAAATATATGGTAGAATACTCATTGATAGGGTTAGACATATGACAGAGGAGCTAGCTGGAGAAGAACAAGGGGGATTTAGGAAGGGAAAAGGGTGTGTAGATCAGATATTTGTTCTAAGATGTATAGTGGAGAAGTATCTAGAGAAGGGAAGGAAAGTGTATGCTGCCTTCATGGACTTGGAGAAAGCTTATGATAGAACAGATAGGCAAGGTATGTGGAAGGTATTAAGAATATATGGAGTGGGGGGGAAATTGTTGAGTGCTGTGAAGAGTATGTACGAAGGAGCTAGGGCTACTGTGCGAGTGGATGGTGAGCTGAGTGAGTTCTTTGATCTCAGTGTGGGACTGAAACAGGGTTGTGTGATGTCTCCATGGCTGTTTAATATATACATGGATGAGATTGTAAAGGAGGTGCAAGGTAGGGCAGTGGATATGGGGGTGGCTCTAATGAATGAGGGTGAGATTTGGAAGCTTCCGGTGTTGTGTTTGCTGATGATACAGTATTGTTGAGTGAAGATGAATGGGAGTTGCAAGGTTTGGTGAATGAATTTGGGACAGTGTGTAGGAGGAGGAATCTGAAAGTTAATGTAAACAAAAGTAAAGTTATGATGTTTCAGACGAATGAAGTCACAGATTGTGCAGTGAGGTTGGACGGTGAGGATATGGAGAATGTGAGTGCATTCAAGTACTTGGGTAGTGTGATGAGTAAGGATGGAACTTTGGGGGATGAAGTGCGTGAAAGGGTACAGCAGGGAAGGAAGGTTGTTGGTACACTGAAAGCAGTGATGAGAAATAGGGAGGTGAGTATGGAAGTTAAAAAGTCACTGCATGATAGTATTGTGATCCCTACCCTGACGTATGGAAGCGAGGCGTGGACCTTGCAAGAGGGGAGCAAGTCAAGAGTGAGAGCAGTGGAAAAATGAGCTACTTGAGAGGAGCATGTGGAGTGACGTGGAGGGACAGGTTGACGAATGAAGAAGTGAAGGAACGTTGTGGGGTGGATGTGGATGTGGTTGAGAAGATTAGGAGAAATACACTGAGGTGGTTTGGACATGTGAAGAGAATGGAGAATGAAAGACTGACTAAAAGGGTGTATGTAGGTGAGGTGGAGGGAGGGAGAGGGAGGGGTAGACCGAGGATGAGGTGGAGGGATGGAGTTGAGAGGTATATGAGGGAGGGGGGGGTGAGTTGGGGGGATGGTAGTCAAATGGTGGGTGACAGAGCGACTTGGAGGCGTTTTGTCTGCGGCCACCCTTTGCGGGATTAGGGCGTCAGGCTATAGATAGATAGATAGACATCTTACTATCCTGTTCTGAGTTACATAATTCCTTCCTATATCGCCATACTTTGCTTATTACACCATATTTTGCGTATTACACCTTAATCTCCTATTCTGAGTCATATAAATCCTTCCTATATCGCCATAGTCAGCGTACATGAACGTACAAAAGGATCTTAACCACCCATATCCAGAAATAAATTGCTGAGGAAGGTGATATGGAACCTCCATACCCGACGGGAATATGTGTGTCGATGAAGGCCAGGCAGAGATGGGAGAAATATGGTCAGTAAAGATAACATTATGTATACTGGGTGAAAAAAAAAAAAAATCAAAATTTCGTTCAGTCTCCCCTCGAAAATCACCCACTCCTATTTCTCTCTCTCTCTCTCTCTCTCTCTCTCTCTCTCTCTCTCTCTCTCTCTCTCTCAAGTTTACATTATTCAGGCCTGCAGCTTCGGGTTCATTTTTATGTTTTCGGTATAAACTTGAGACTACTGAATGAAGGTTAGGGCAAAATATACAGCCTTTTACATTCTGTCCCACTGACTACCAGTTAACATTATATTTGCCGATACATTTTTGTTGTTGTTGTTTGTGTTCAGTGTTGGTTTAACGATATTTATTTTTATTACTTTGTTATTATCTTTACGTTTTCAGTACAGTATGAGGTACGACTACGCCCCAGTACACAGCTTTCCCCACCCTCTCTCTCTGCCTGCCGTGAAAATACTAGCACAGTTACGGTGGCGACCATGTTAAGTATGCTTACGTTGTTGTTGGTAGTAGTAGAGCAACCCCGTTCTGTCAGGCAGAGCAGACCCATCAACCGGAGGCAAGCAACCGCCCCTGTAGGGCCATCCGGTGTAGTGAACCGGTGTTCTCTTGCGGTGGACAACGTTTCGCCACAGCAAGCGGCGGGGATAAGTGTGGAGGTTTGGTTCCTGCATGGACGTCCCACCATAGTAGGTTGCACATTATTCCGTTGTATAGTTACCACCCAGCGTTGTACATGGTTTCCCGGGTTACAGGAAGCCTTTAGGCTTGTCACTCAGTGTAGAGTCACCTTGGAAAGTAGACAGCACCACATCAGTTGAGTGGATGATGGTCTCCACAGCGTACCACCGCGTTGTAGCTTTGGGTCTCGTCGTTTCTTTTCCTTTTTTATTAAAAGGCTGATGCAAGCCAATGCTAACTACCTTTTTCTTTTTTCCCTCTGTCCCTGCCAGCCGCCCTTGTTTTGTTTGACCTGTTAATGATATGGTGCTGACTTTCCTGGTACGTCTAAAGTTTATGATGTAAGACTGAGCGAAGCCTGCACTAAACCACACAGCATTCCCAGACTCTCTTCTTGGCAGTCAGCAGTGTAACTCATGTTTAGTACAGTGTGCATTTATTTTTTTTAAATGCTGGAGGAACATTACTGAGGCGAGACACACACAGCTTTTTCCTCAGTCTTCCCCGTTTACTAATCAACAATATAATACTTATGTTCCGTTTATATATATATATATATATATATATATATATATATATATATATATATATATATATATATATATATATATTTAAGTATTTTTCTTACCGATATGATCCTTACATTGTTTGGAGCTGTAGCTTTCGATGTATCCCATTTCCAGACAAAATTGAACTAAGACCACGCCAGAACAAACAGCTTTTTTCTCCACCATCCTTTCTCCCCGCCTCCCTGCCTGTTTTGGTTTCCCGAGGCCGGCGCCGTTGCTTCTCTCTTTCCTTGCTGAATTTCGCCCTGAGTGAAAGCCATCGCCCTCGGTGTTATCGGCACACACGTCGGGCGTCATCCCTGAAAATGCCCACCACTACCGGCCATCCACGAGAGGCGCTGCGGATTTGCTCTGGATTTTCTCTTAGGGTTCTCTAAAAGTCTGGACCAGGAAACGATCGTGGTGTTGGCGGAAATGTACGGCGATTTTACGGGTGGGAAAAAAATAAATTTAGGTATTATGAAAATATGAAAAGGAAAAGAAGTCAGTTTGTCAAACGATCCAAATAATGCATGTACAGTACAGGTAATATGAAAGAAAAAATATCTAGGAGTTAATAGAAATGAAAGGGTAAAAGGAAAGGACCATATAACACGTGTAAAAATCGTGGCATTCATATTTTGCAGGTAAATAAAATCGGAACGTTTATTTTTTATTTGCTTTCTAAAACTCATGCCCAAGAAGAAGTCGATGCTTTTTCAGATATTTAAGTGGAAGAAGAGGCTATTTAAACAAGAATGAATAAGTAAATAAATAAATAAATGACGATGTAAATAATCGAGATATTTTCCCTCTGAGATCTCTAAAAATTTGGACAAAGAAAAATCAGCGCTTTAGAAGAGAAGTAGTTGAATTTTTCTAAGAAGAAGATTCAAGGCATTATGAAAATTTATGAGGGAACGAAGATGACGACTTAACAAGCCAAATTCATGGTAATATAAGGTATGGAGTAAAAGGGTTTTTTCGAGACTACGATAAACACACACACACACACACACACACACACACACACACACACACATCCAGTCTTCTTCATCTACAGTACATTAACTCGTGCTTTGCCCCGTTTTATACATGTTTTCAGGCCTATAATTGCCTGATTTACATACATATTTACATAGAGACGAGCTGTATGCGAATTCTGCCCCCTCCCCCTCACCACCTGGTACAGCATTCTAACTCCCTTCTCCCCCCTTTTCCTAACTTCCATCCCTCTGACTCCTTCCTCTCACCCCCCATAGCCTCTCCCCACTTGCCTCCCTTTCCCTCTCTTCCCCTAGTCTGCCCCCCCCCCCAGTAGTCCCTCTCTCCTTTAGAAGCCTCTCGTCCCCTCTCTTCCCCCCTCGCTGCCTTTTGACGCCTTCGTCTCCCCCCTCATCCTCCCTTTCACCCATATCCAAACCCATTCGTAGTCTACCTTCTCCTCATCCACCAAGACTATCTCCCTCTCCCCTCTTATCCCCTCTTTTCCCCTTACCCCCTCCCCAATTTAATTTATCCTCCCCTCATTCCTGTGGACTGTGTGTGTGTGTGTGTGTGTGTGTGTGTGTGTGTGTGTGTGTGTGTGTGTGTGTGTGTGTGTGTGTGTGTGTGTGTGTGTGTGTGTGTGTTTACTGCTATCTTACATACTGCTTCTTCTGTACAGTATGTTTTGTAGTCTTTCGCTGGTATTGTAATTTGATTTACGTTGTGATAATCTATTCAGCAAAGCCAGCGTTATGCGAGCCTGAGAGTGTTAATAGTGGCCAAGTAAACCACACCCGTCACTGAAATAAAAGAAACACAATTGCCAGCGTAACATGGGAGGCGTGAATGTGACTGCTGGAATAATTTTTGCTCAGACTAAATTGTCGCCACTACCGCCATGTCCATCACCAGGAGGAGGCTGTATAATTTCCATGTAAGATTTTTTTAACGAATACTCAAACGTTGTCCTGGTTATTTTTCGTGTGTGTGTGTGTGTGTGTGTGTGTGTGTGTGTGTGTGTGTGTGTGTGTGTGTGTGTTTTTACGTGTCCGACTCTGGGCAAAGGCTCAGGGCCTATTCCTTGGGGGCAGTCACCTATCCCAAGGCCCAGTAGTCCTACACCTCCACATGTCACCACTTCGGCGCTAACACCCACCGTCCATATTGAAAACATGCTAGGGCTGTCTCATACAGGACTGGTGTATTGGTATTAGCGGGGGTACTTTTACGACATGTCGGCGGGTCATCTGGTAGATCAAGAAAGTATGCTTTTTAGGAAATTAAAATCCTTAAACTGTTCCCTGCCCCAGCCGGGATTCGATCCTGGGTCCATTTAGGACCGCAGGCCGCCTTTCTACCGATTCAGCCACCGCATTTCCAGTGTCGCCATTTTGACGGGTACACGCCTGTTTGTCACTTTTTCAGGGTTGTGTGTGTGTGTGTGTGTGTGTGTGTGTGTGTGTGTGTGTGTGTGTGTGTGTGTGATTTAGCATGTAATTTCCATGTTATGAAGACGCTGTTGATAGAAAACTGATGAAAATCGTGCCTGACAATCATATAATAACAGACTAACACGGAGGAACAAATGCAAATGCCAGACACGCAACATCTCGCTCTCGTTGGGTGTGTCGGGTTAAGCACTGCAGGGGAACGCTGTTTTAAGGTAATTTAGTACATACAAGCATGCTGGCTTATTTGAGGAATGTAGAGACAATGGGATCCATTTTTAGGGGACAGGGCATCACTTAAGTTTATATTCTGGCTACCGATTGGATGGTTTCTTTCAGCTCAGAGGAAGACCATGCCCTTTAGAGTGTTAATCCAATAGTACTTGTAGATAGATAGAGAGATAGATAGATAGATAGATGGATGGATGAATGGAGGTACTGTGGTGTTTGTGATGCTTTTGTAATAGGTGCAGAAGTGGTAACAAGAGAGTGTCAGACTTGAAACATTAGAGGTGGAAGTAGTAAAGATGAAAATGACAGAGAAGGAGACTGCATGATCATAATAAAGGAGAGGAAAATGATACAAGGGTTCAGCAGCATGAAAGAGAGGTAGCAGGTTTAAAAGAAGTGAAGAAAGAAAAATTAGAGAGGAAAAAAAGGAGAGATAGAATTAGCAGAGACGAAGACTGAAGGAACATAATGGAGAGGAGGATAATACTGCATGATTCAGGATTATGAGAGAGGTAACAGGTATAGTGGTGGCACGAGGTTACCATGGGATAAAAGCTGACTGATGCAGGAGGGTGAAGTTGTCATTCCTCTCTCTCTTACAAGCCATTGGTGAGAGAGAGAGAGAGAGAGAGAGAGAGAGAGAGAGAGAGAGAGAGAGAGGCGTATCTACCCTGCAAGGAAACTGACTTATGCAAGGGACTTAGCTCTCCTTTTTCCCTAACAAGCCACTGACGTCAAGAGCAGCAGTTGGCGTAAGAACAATGAGTTAGTCCTCGACCTGACAATGACTAAGTCCCCTTTGGCTAATTGGCTTACGCTGCTGTGTCTCGCTACCTGAGCTGTACACGTTTCCCGCTCCTAGCCTCTCGTACGGCAGGCAGCATTCCTTCAGTATTCACCGAGGAAATAGTGCAATACAAATTATGCTTTGATACGGAAATGTTGATCTATTCCTTTATATATCTTATACAGGGTGGTATATATGTAGCGCTTCTCTTCCACTCTGCCTAGCGATTTCTTGCGCTTTGCGGGGACGGCTCAGTCAATGTTATAAGTATCTTTCTTGCATTATCTGTTGATTTCCAGCTCCTACTACTACTTTCACGCCCACATCAGCATACTTAGCCGTTCCCGCAGCACACGAGGTACCGCCAGATGAGTGTATTAAAAATATATATATATATATATATATATATATATATATATATATATATATATATATATATATATTGATGCTCTTTATGGGCCGCCCAGTATTTGCGAATCAAGTGATACTACTGCAGTACTCAGGTTTATATGTTACAGTACAGAATTTCTTTGCTCCTACACATACAAATACACCCTCTTGAGTATGGTATAGTGTTTAGGTAGCTGGTAGTATTTCATTCACTTGAAAAAGATGCAGATCATACAATAACCCTGCGATATATTGCAATGCAGAGAATCTCAGCCTCCTGTGACGATCTTTCGCTTGAATAAAATCGTCTGGCGTTGGGCGAAACAGAATACCATGAGAATGTGACTGGTGAAAACATTCAGGTTCCTGTGACGCGCTTTCTGTTGAATATTATCGCCTGACTTCAGCTGGAGTAGAATACTGCAGGTGTCCCGACCACGAGTGTTAATAACTGATATAGTAGTTAGTCTTGCATGTGGAAGCAGAAGTATGTCCTAACCTGCTTTATATTGCTGACTGAAATACCACATTAGTCCAATAGTCCTCCAGTATATATATCCTAGGAAAGATTACCCGGGCATATGGCACCGGAAAATAATATCCTCGATGCCAAAGTCTTCTCATCCAGCTAACGTCAGGCCATTTTATTTACCTGGGAATGAGCCCAAGGAGCCTAAGAGTTATAATGCAGATTAACCTTACATGATGGAACATAGAAACCTGTGTTGTTCCTCCTCCTCCTCCTCCAGTTATTATGGTTTTTACCTAAAATTATGGAAGTCGCTGGTAATTCTGAGCAAAATTTTCCTTCGCTTTAGATATATGAAATTGTAGTCACGTAAACAAAAGCAAAATATATTACTATTACACATGGAAATACTGTATAATTAAGCACTTCATTACGATGACGTTGTCGCCATATTGCTCTTGCAGACTGACAGATTATTTGATTAATCTTAGAGAAAACACTCTGCAAAGAAGTTGAACACTGCTCCTCTCTCCGTATTCGTATATGATATGGTGATCACTTACAAATCAGCACCTTGAAGTGCGTAAACACACGCTGCTATTTCATTCGCGTAAATAAGTGAAAATAGAGGCCAAGCATTACTCTTTCACACACACACACACACACACACACACACACACACACACAATATCAGGTCGATCCTCATCTGTTCGTCTTATGCCTGGCGTCACATCTGTTGCTCATACCTCCTCGTAGGAAGGCCTGGTAGGGAGCTCAGTATCAGGAGAGAGAGAGAGAGAGAGAGAGAGAGAGAGAGAGAGAGAGATGTAATTGGCCCTGTTGTCGTGGCATTAGGAGACTCTGTAGTATATCTTCCTTGAGCATATATTTTACACATTACACAATAGTAAATTCTTCGTCGTTGAAAATGTATCATACTATGGACAGAGTTTGCATAAATAACACAGGACAAAAGCGTGCATGGGAAGAGTGTAGTGTATTGCAGATGTATATAGTTAATGTGTAGTAGTGTGAGGTATGGTGGTGAGATGTGGCAGTGTCTAGTGTACGTGTTAATGTGTGACCGTGCGAAGTGTGGCAGTGTGAGATCTGGTAGTTTGAAGTGGTAGTGTGAAGTGTGAGAGAAAGATTTGGACGTCTGTGGTCTGTTAGTTTGAGATATGGCAGTGTGTGATGTGACAGTGTGAGATTTGGTGGTGTATAGTGTGGTATTGGGAAATGTGGCTGTGTGTGGTGTGGTAGTGTAAGGTGTAGTCAGAAGTACCGAAATATGAAGTGTGGCGGTGTCCGATGTGCCGGTATGATGTGTAGAAGTATGAGGTGTGGTAGTGTGAAGTATGTCAGTGTGAGAGATAGCAATATGTATAAGGTGTAGTAGTGTGAGGTGCAGCAGTATGAAGTGTGAAAGAATGAGGTATAGCAGTGTATGATGTGGCAATATGAGATGTGGCAGTGTGAGGAATGTTAGTAAGTTGTGGACCAGTAAGAGATGTGGCAGTGTAAGGTGTGGCAGTGTGTGATGTGGCAGTATGGAACGTGACAGTGTGAGGTGTGGCAGTGTGAGATGTGACAGTGTGCGATGAGGCAGTGCAAGATGTTTCCGCTATGAGGTGTGGCAGTTGGGGATGTGGCACTGTGGAATATGTTCGTTATGGTATCTTCTAATGCACAGTAACTTTTCTAACACCCTGTTTTATTGCGATCAATTATATTAACACCTTCAGACCAAGGACGTTGTTTCCATGTTTTGAAGCTGTTTCCAGACAATTTTCTTCAACGCAGGAGAAAGTTTGAGAATAGTACTGGTTTTATATGTACAGTATCCATCATTACCCGCTTCACTGCTAAGGGGGCATTCTCTGTGTGAATCAAATCGTTCAGTAAGACCAAGAGTAAAGCAATAATAATAATAATAATAATAATACGTCCTGGGAGTGAAGGAGTCAGTGTCGTGGGTGGTGGATTGAAACTGGATACCGTCTTGTTAACTGGTCCTTCATATCAGCCCACCGACCTGCCTTAGGGCCTTGTCGTGTGTGCCATAGGAGGCTTCGTAGCACCCCTGTCTTGGTGGCTTCTTTTGCACCTTAAAATTCATTTGTATACCTAGTTTTAATTTCGACATAGTTTACATCAACAACATGTGAGAGGATAAAGAGACGTAATATGGGGAACAAATAGCTAAGGAAGAGTGTTTAAGAAATCTTTGTTGTCGCCTAGAATACGACCCATGAAGACACCACCTCTGATACTTTAATACCAGATGGAATGTGGTATCCATGGCGTATAACACAAGAGACAGTAGGTGTTAGCGCCCAAGTGCCAGGATGACGAGTGAGAGCTGCAGAGAACCAGCACTTTGGTGATCTGTCGGAGGTGGGTGACTGGACCTCTGAATGGGTTACTTAAACTGCCTAGTGTCGCGTAGGAAAACACACACACACACACACACACACACACACACACACACACACACACACACACACACACACACACACACACACACACACACACACACACACACACACACACACACACACACACACACACAAACTATAATTCTGCAGAGGACCAGCCCTTGATTGGTGTGTCGTAGGTGGATAACTAGAACCAAGAAACGGGCTGCCTGACCTATGTCCAAAGTCGAATGAATTGGAAAAAATGAAGATGAACTCGAAAAAGTCTACGGTCAGATAGATAAAAAAATACCAATACGTTTTTTAAAATTCTACCATCTAATAATTCTAGTGTCATGCCCAAAACGACACGTATTTCTAATGTAATTCTCGAAACACGGGTAGAATTCAATCGCCATTAGTTTAAAAATATATATAAAATGTCAGGACACTTTTTTCATTCAAGATCAGGGAGATGAAATTAGAGAAAACGAAACTCGCTCACTTTTTTTCTTTCTTTTTCAGCCCAGGTTCGATACGCGATAAATTTGACCTCCCTTACCTGAAATAGGCTTTAATTAAATGTTTAAAATAAAGTTAGCCTCTTTACTATGACGGTGAATAAAGTCGTTTAGTAATAGAAGGAATAAAAGTTTATATTTCGTCTTGTAAGGATTCCAGCTTTTTATGGACGGGGACTGGCCACTTGTAAGCTGAGACAAAAATCCTCTTTCGGTAGTGAAAATGATTTAGGTAAGCTTTGTGTCGTCAACTGAGGGTCAGACAGCCTCACCTCACGTCGTTCCAATACCCTTATCTTATCTCAGCCATCCCACCCCCTGACTCCAGCCACCTCACCAGAACCACCTCCTCTGACTCACTTATCTCCCTTTTCACTCTCTTTACCTCTTACATATCTTCACCTCCACCCTTCATTTCACGCCTACCTACTTCCCCTTACATCTCTTCCTCATGGCCAGTCCCTCATTTTCACTTTTCCCTACTCATTACCCCTCATCATTCCACTACTCATTACCCCTCATCATTCCCCTACTCATTACCCCTTATCATTTCCCTACTCATTAGCCCAGCAGTCATTCCCCTACCCATTTCCACCCTTCATTCTCCTACCGACTACCCCTCCCTTCATTCCCCTACCCATTGCCTCTCCCTTCGTTCCCTTTCCCATTACCCTTCATCATTCCCCTACCCATTACCCCTCCCTTCATTCCCCTTCCCATTACCCCTCATCATTCCCCTACCCATTACCACTACCCTCATTTCCCTACCCATTACCCCTCCCTTCACTCCCCTACCCATTACCCCTCCCTTCATTCCCCTACTCATTACCCATCATCATTCCCCTACTCATTAGCCCAGCAGTCATTCCCCTACCCATTTCCACCCTTCATTCCCCTACCCATTACCTCTCCCTTCATTCCCCTACCCATTACCCCTCCCTTCATTTCCCTACCCATTACCCCTCTCTTCATTTTTCTTCCCTTCCCTACACATCTCCACCCTGTTTCATTTCTTCCCTATCCTACTTTCCCCTCACCCTTCCCCTTTACATCACCCCTACCTATATTCTCTCTTCAACCCCTTCCTCCCCGCTTTCTCCCCTACTCTCACCCCTGCACCCGCCTCCTCTCACTTCACCTCTACCCATTTGCTTGCTTCTACCCCTTCCTCCCCTCCTTCTCCCCTTCTCTAACGCCTACACACTCCCTTCACCCCAGCAAAATTTCATATTCTTCCTCCCATACTCTCACTCCATCTCACGCCTAACCACCCAATAAATCACCCCTCACCCCTATTAATCTCCCCTCGTCTCACCCCAGGTCATCTCCCTCATCACCCCAGATTAGCTTCCCTCACTCGACACGATCCATGGAGTGGCCAGCCAGCGTCCTCTCTCTCTCTCTCTCTCTCTCTCTCTCTCTCTCTCTCTCTCTCTCTCTCTCCAGCCACTGGGGAACGTATTCTCGCTGCCTTGGGGTCTGTCGTAACACCTCTTCTGTAGCAACTCATCCTGCCTATTACACTTTAAAATTCTCATGTGTGCTTTTGAATCAGATAGACTGGTTATATGATTACCACCCAGCGTTGTAAATGGTCTCCTGGCCTACGGGAAACCATTAGGCCTGTCACTCAATGTAAAGCCACCTGAAAAGGAAAGAAAAGTTGTAAAAAGTGATAGGAAAGATGGAAGAAATACGAAGAGAGGAGGGCAGACACAGAAAAAGAATGACAGAGGTGAAGGAAATAGGCAGCACTACACCAAGTGAGCGGATGATTGTCGCCGCCATCTATCATCAAGGGTAGAATGGCATAATAAAATAACTATACAAAAGAATTATCAAAATTCAGGCAGGAATTCCGTAATTAGACATAACTACCTTTAATTCGTTCAATAATGTGGACCATTTTCCCTTGCTACCACCAGATAGTTTTCTTTAGGAAACCCCCCCCCTTTTTTTTATTTATTTATTTTTTTAAGAAGTGGTTAAGGATACCCCCAAAATAAGAGAATTATGCTGTGATAGGAGAGGAGGCAGAGGGGAGAAGGGAGGGGAGGAGAGGGGGAGCAGAGGGGAAGTGAGGGGAGGATGGAAGTGAGCAAAGGGAAGGTAAAGGGGAGGTAAGATGGAGATGAGAGAGAGAGAGAGAGAGAGAGAGAGAGAGAGAGAGAGAGAGCAGAAAAAAAGTGGAGAAAGAGAGGCAGAAAGAATGACGAGGAGGGAAAAAGGCATGTTGCTTTTTACTCATACTGTCTCTGAATTACTTTCAGAGTAGGATATAGTTCAGAAAATGATTGGGTTAAATACATCCTTCATTCATCACTACAGCATAACAGACCTCTTTAAGGCTGCATAAAACTGACTGGACTTGGCGAGAAATAACCGGACGTCCTTTCCGCTTTATACTGTATCTTCTCCCTCTTAACGATTATATTTGGGTAGGATGGAATTTTTACTGAGTGGAGTAACTGACGAGGAGAGTGTATGTAAGTGAGGTTTAGGGGGGAGAGAGGGAGGGGGAGGCCAAGGATGAGATGGAAGGATGGAGTGGAGAGGTATATGTGAGGGAGGGGGGTGTGAGCTGGGAGCAGGGCAGTGAAATGGCGGCGGACAGGGCGACGTGGTGGCGATTTGTTTGTGGCCACCCCGTGTGGGATTAAGGCGTCTGGCAAATGATAGATAGAGAGATAGGATTAACTGTAGCCTGCATTAAAATCGTCATAAATATACCGCAAGGGACGACTGAAATTTCACTTGTTTTATTCCTGCTACCAACGGAGGATTTTATTCGTCCTTGTAGTTTTTTTTTTTTTTATGCGAGGAAGAAGGAACCAAAGGCCATGAGCCCGCAGTAACAGTTCCCTCCAGGAGAAAAACAAAATACAATAGAGAGCCAAATTCAAGATCCGATCATTTTGAGATGCCTGGACACACTGCGTTTGAAAGACTGGAGATCATAGGCAGCAGGAAATACAGACGGAGGGAGACAGTTCCAGAGCTGACCTGTTGCATAAATGAAAGACTGGGAGTGACGGTTAACTCTTGCATTAGAGAGTTGGACAGAAAAGGGATGAGAGTTTGCTGCCAGACGGGTGCTACACGTTCGTCGTAGAGGTGGAGGAATGCAAGCAGACAGTTCAGAGGAGCAGTGACCATTAAAGTAGCGATAGAAAAGAGATAAAGATGCAACAGTGCGGCTGTCACGAATCAATTCGCGACATTTCCGTTTTGTGAGAAGCCACGAACTATTAGTGGAAAACTCACTGTGTATCGCTCAGCTAACCGTTTCTCCCTCCATTTCGGGGTATACTTTTCAAAACATTCGTCACTGTTTAAAAGTGACCGATTTAATGCACGTCACTAAGTGCGCTACTGAGCGATACAATTGTTTCTTTATCGTTCGCCTCTGCTCGCCTAAACCGTTAGCCACGCCTTCTTCTGGTAGCTTGTGCGTCCTGCCTATACATTATTTGAATTCAGTCTTGTGTTTGCTGTGACGGAGAAAGGTTCTGTGCTCAACAAGTTGGAGAGGTCAGCTAGCACCCCAAGCTCCACTAGTTCAGTAATCCCAGTACTCCCACCTTAGTGGTGATACATAGCATTCATCGACTGGTATTTCTTTTGTGTATTTTGTAGTTTTAAGAGCTTAGTTAAGGTGTTTTTTCCCTAGGCGTATTTAGCTATTGCGTGAGTGAGTGAGTGCGTCTCATTTAATTGATTTGAATTGTAACGTTAAATTTATTTTTTGTGATTAATAAATTTAACAGTTCCTTTCTTGAGCTTAATGTAAGTAAACTCTTGTTTCATTTCTCCATAATTAAGCTTATTTTCCATATAGCTCCTAGCTTGCATAAACGTTTGCTTTCATAACTGGTACTTAGACCAGTCTTGTTGTATTAACTTAAAATCCGTTGTGCCAGGAGTTAATGCATCAGCAAGAACCTGATGTTATTATTATTAGTATTAGTTATTTATTGTCAGGGGTGATGTAACTTTCTCCAGAGGCTAACAGTACAGTAATTCAGCAATTGTGAGTAATTAGTCTCTGTTGTGTACTGTTGAGAAAGTTTATAAATTCTCGTTCTCAGAGAATCGTGCTAAGCCAGCGTAAAGTAATCATTGCTTGATGTAGCAAGACAACCATTGTCTCTGCTCTTCAATATTATTGAATATTATTATCAATTTATATAACATTTAACCATTTATTTCAAAATTACCGTGATGTTATAAAAACCCCGTGACAATTGGCGACCTCGCCAGGATATTAACTCCTAGCTATAAAGCTATTCACGAGATAGTGCTCACTCGTTCATATTTAGGAATTTATCATTAAAGTTTATAGGCACAAGTTTACTGGTGGTTACCGTTAATTTAGCAAGTGAATTTTTGCTTTATTAATCAATAGAGTACCTAACTCTAGTTTATTCTTGGTAACGCCACACGATTTTATTCGCTTCTGGGAAGTCAGCGTACCCATTGTGTTTATTATTGAGTCTTCCCAGTCATTTACATTTTTGATTTATTCTTTGCCAGTTAACTGGATAAGACTGGTCACCACTAACTTGTGTCTGTACTCTTTACTTGTGTTTATTAGTATTCGTCGCTAAGCAGTCAGTACTCAATTTCGGGTTGCTTAATAAATTAGCGCCATGGCTACCGCTGTATTTGTACAGGAAGCCAAAGATATGGGTCTCACAGACCCAGAGAAAATACAGAGTTACGTTCTCTCACGGTTCAATTACGAGCAAGAACGTGAGAAAGATGCTCGTGAAGAGCGTAGGATTCAGCGCGAATAC
Source organism: Coenobita brevimanus (assembly GCF_032717465.1). Lineage (NCBI taxonomy): Eukaryota > Metazoa > Arthropoda > Malacostraca > Decapoda > Coenobitidae > Coenobita > Coenobita brevimanus. The sequence goes on from NC_136954.1 coordinate 4,206,791, forward strand.
GAGCGAGAACAGCGCGAACACGAGCAGAAACAACGTGAGCTCGAGTTAGTACAAGAGCGAGAACAGCGCGAATACGAGCGTGAACAACGAGACAAAGAACGAGAACATGAACTTGAAGTGATGAAGCTCAAGCGAGATTCCTTGGCTTCAGACACGTCTGGTGCAGTTGGTCCAAGCTCCACGAGCGTTCTCCCTGCACATGTCCTGGCGACCCCACGCATCAAGCTTCCTTCATACAAGGAAAGCGAGCGAATCGAGCCGTACATAGCTCGTTTTGAGGACATGGCAGACTTATATCAACTGGATGAGGCAGCTAAGCGGCTTCAGTTTCTTAGCCTATTTGAGGGCCCTGCCCTCGATATTCTCCACAGAATTCGTGGAGACAATCTCACATATGAGATGATGAAAGCTGCGCTCATTAAGGCGTATGGTCTCACAGTAGACGACGCCAAAGTTCAGTTCATGCGAGCTCGTCTCCAAGACAAGGAGACAGCTGTTCAGTTCCTTGATCGTCTCACAGCTTACTTAAATGAGTGGATGGAGAAAGATGAAACTCCTTCCACGCGTGAGGGGATAATTGACCTTATGCTGCGTACACAGCTAGAGAGGTCGTGGCCTGCTGAGCTCATAGCACAGCTTAAGATCTGCCAGGTGAAAGATGCCAGCCAAATGGCAGAGAAGGCTGATGCATTCTTTACTGCATACGGGTATCAAGCTCATAAGCAAAACACCTGGAGCAGAAAAGATACTGCCAAGTCTGGGAAGCCGTCTCAGACTGAATCCCAGCACCAAGGCCGTTCTCAGAGTAATGGTCAAGGTCCAAGCAAACCGCAGTGGAAGGACCAGGGGCAAAACACTCAGAAACCTGAGTGGAAGAGGTACAACAAGTACCCTAACCAGCAGCAGTATCAGCCACGCAATCGACCGTCGGGACAAACTTTTTCACCACCAGCTCAAAAGAGACAGGAAGCGAATGCAGCCTTCATTCCTCAGCAGCAGCCTGGTGGTCACGTCCCTACCAGTGTGGGTACTTCCCCACAGTTCACTAGTCCCACAGTGACAGTGAACCCCCCTCCACAGATGGCCAATGTTCCATCTTATAACTCACAAGGCACAATGTTTGCCACATCAATTCAGCAGCCTCATGAGTGGCTAGTTGCTTCCTCCACAGGCCCCACCACAGGTGACAGTACCTTCCTTGTACAGCCAGGGTTTGTGGGAGGCATTCCTGTGAAGGTCCTGAGAGACAATGGTTCCTCAGGTTGCTCTGTCAAGCAGAGTTTAGTTCGGCCTGAGCAGTATACAGGTCGACAGATCCATGCAAAGCTTATTGATGGATCAGTGAGATTGTTCCCTGAGGCATGTATCCAGGTGACATCTCCATTTTATACTGGTACGACACTTGCGGTTGTCATGCCAGAGCCTCTATTTGACTTTATAGTAGGCAATATTAATGGAGTCAAGGATAGTTGCTCCGATGACGCTACTCAGACTTCGGCTGCTGCGGTAACACGAGCCATGACTGAGGCTCCAGACTGTGTAACCCCAGTGATCATTGAATCACCGCAAGATCTGATGTGTAGTCAACTTGTTGTACAAGAACAACATTCTGACCCGACACTTGCTGCCGTGTGGAACAAACAAAAGGGTCGAGTGATAAAGTATTCACGGGGAGGTCGAGCCAAGTTCCTTCGTAAACAAGGACGGCTCTACCGTGAGTCACGAACACCCGAGGGCGAGGTTCGACTGCAGTTTGTCGTTCCCGCCAAGTACCGCCTAGCAGTGTTACAATGGGGTCATTGTTCAGCCTCAGGAGGTCACATGGGCAAAAGGAAGACCCAGGGCCGTATCCGAGCTGACTTTTTCTGGCCAGGGATGGGACGGGACATAGATAGTTTTCTCCGTTCTTGCAGTGTGTGCCAAAGTATCACCACTAATCAGGGACGTGCCCTTCCTGTGCCATTTGTAACTACACCTGTAATCTCTGAGTCAGTTGAGAGACAGGGTAGTGGTGAAGTGGGTGCAGACCTGACGTCTCGCCCATTGGCCCCACAGGACACATTATGTCCAGGGCCTGTACATACATATTATGTACCGTAAATTAAGGGGGAAGTTGAGAGGCGACTTGAGGCTATGGAAGACCCAAGTTTGCACAAGGATTCTCAGCTTCCCGGTACTAGTATATGTACCGTAGGTTAAGGGGGAAGTTGAGAGGCGACTCGAGGCTATGGAAGACCCGAGTTTGCACAAGGATTCTCAGCTTCCCGGTACTAATATATGTACCGTAGGTTAAGGGGGAAGTTGAGAGGCGACTTGAGGCTATGGAAGACCCAAGTTTGCACAAGGATTCTCAGCTTCCCGGTACTAATATAAGTATGTACCGTAAGTTAAGGGGGAAGTTGAGAGGCGACTTGAGGCTATGGAAGACCCAAGTTTGCACAAGGATTCTCAGCTCTCCGATATTAATATAAGTACTGTAGGTTAAGGGGGGGGGTGAGAACTCCGCAGAGGCGACTTGAGGCTATGGAAGACCCAAGTTTGCACAAGGATTCTCAGCTCCCCGATATTAATATAAGTACTGTAGGTTAAGGGGGGGGGGTGAGAACTCCGCAGAGGCGACTTGAGGCTATGGAAGACCCAAGTTTGCACAAGGATTCTCAGCTTCCCGATATTAATATAAGTACTGTAGGTTAAGGCACAGGTTGAGGACCCGTGTGCGGTTCGAGGCTATGGAAGACCCGAGTTTGCACAGGGATTCTCAACTTGCTGACACTAATTGTGTGCTAAAATTAATGACGACCTCGAGTGTACTTTTCGTAGCATGTACTGATTGCTAGGCAGAGAGAGTAATTGTAACGTAATAAGAATTTTGTCTCATTGACACTTTTGATACTCCACCTTAATTGGTTTTGCAGGTTCAGCAATGGGTGTAGCAGTTTTGCTGTGCGGGCCAGCTGATCGTCTGCCGCACGCTACCACCTCTTCTCTGCCTTCGTCGTCGCCATATTATTATTTACTGTGTCATTTTACACGTAGGTACAGTTACACTACAACTGTCACACCTACACCGTGTATTACATACACCACGCTACACAACAATTAGTTGTCAGTGTAAATGTAGCGAATTTTCGCTCAGTTTGACCTGAGTACAGGATTTTCACCGTCGTCACGGAGTTTTTCCCTCAAGCTTGCTTCTATTAACGTAAATACGAGGTTTTTTCACTCACTGGCGACTGCGACTTTCTCCTGTAGCAGGATAGCACACACACCACAGTGTGAATCTTGTGCGAATGACTTAGGATGTATACATATATATATATATCCACAAATTTTTTCCCATAAGGAAAAAATTTAATTTTGTAGGGGCGTAATGTCACGAATCAATTCGCGACATTTCCGTTTTGTGAGAAGCCACGAACTATTAGTGGAAAACTCACTGTGTATCGCTCAGCTAACCGTTTCTCCCTCCATTTCGGGGTATACTTTTCAAAACATTCGTCACTGTTTAAAAGTGACCGATTTAATGCACGTCACTAAGTGCGCTACTGAGCGATACAATTGTTTCTTTATCGTTCGCCTCTGCTCGCCTAAACCGTTAGCCACGCCTTCTTCTGGTAGCTTGTGCGTCCTGCCTATACATTATTTGAATTCAGTCTTGTGTTTGCTGTGACGGAGAAAGGTTCTGTGCTCAACAAGTTGGAGAGGTCAGCTAGCACCCCAAGCTCCACTAGTTCAGTAATCCCAGTACTCCCACCTTAGTGGTGATACATAGCATTCATCGACTGGTATTTCTTTTGTGTATTTTGTAGTTTTAAGAGCTTAATTAAAGTGTTTTTTCCCTAGGCGTAAGTATTTAGCTATTGCGTGAGTGAGTGAGTGCGTCTCATTTAATTGATTTGAATTGTAACGTTAAATTTATTTTTTGTGATTAATAAATTTAACAGTTCCTTTCTTGAGCTTAATGTAAGTAAACTCTTGTTTCATTTCTCCATAATTAAGCTTATTTTCCATATAGCTCCTAGCTTGCATAAACGTTTGCTTTCATAACTGGTACTTAGACCAGTCTTGTTGTATTAACTTAAAATCCGTTGTGCCAGGAGTTAATGCATCAGCAAGAACCTGATGTTATTATTATTAGTATTAGTTATTTATTGTCAGGGGTGATGTAACTTTCTCCAGAGGCTAACAGTACAGTAATTCAGCAATTGTGAGTAATTAGTCTCTGTTGTGTACTGTTGAGAAAGTTTATAAATTCTCGTTCTCAGAGAATCGTGCTAAGCCAGCGTAAAGTAATCATTGCTTGATGTAGCAAGACAACCATTGTCTCTGCTCTTCAATATTATTGAATATTATTATCAATTTATATAACATTTAACCATTTATTTCAAAATTACCATGATGTTATAAAAACCCCATGACAGCGGCGAAGAGACAGAGGTTGAAGGGAGTCAGTAAGAGGAGGAGAGTTAATGAGATGAAAAGCCTTTGACACCACCCTATTGAGAAGAGCTGTATGTGGGGAACCTCCCCACACATGAGAGTTGTACTCCACACAGGGGCGGATAAAACCCCTGTATAGAGTCAACAATTGTGCAGGGGTAAAGAAAGAGCGGAGTCGGCTTAGCACACCCAATCTCTTGGAAGCAGATTTTACAAGAGATGTAATATGATCTTTCCAAGATAAGTCCCGAGTAAATGAAACCCCAAGCATGTTCAAGGATGATGCAGGATTAAGCTGAATATTATTAAACATTAATGGGTATACCTGTGGAAGATTTTGTCGGGTTGATAGGTGTAAGAACTGAGTCTTAGATGCATTAAAAACAACCATATTATTTTTACCCCGGCCAGAGATACGAGCCAAGTCAGACATTAGGTGTGCCATAGCCTCATCCCTTGTTTGTTGAAGTAACTGTTGAATTGGGCATTGCGGGAACCGAATGGAAAGGTGAAGGGTGGAGTCATCAGCGAATGAGTGGATAGGGTTAGATGTACAGCTTAGAAGATCATTGATGAATAAAAGGAAGAGAGTTGGTGATAGGACAGAGCCCTGAGGAACACCACTGTTGATAGATCTAGGAGAAGAACGATGGCCGTCTACAACAGCGGCTATAGAACGACCAGAAAGGAAGCTAGCGATGAAGGCACAGATAGAAGGATCGAAACCGTAGGAGGGCAGTTTGGAAATTAAAGATTTATGCCAGACTCGATCGAAAGCCTTTGAGATGTCAAGTGCAATGGCAAAACTTTCTCCAAAGTCCCGAAAGGAGGATGACCAGGAGTCTGAAAGGTAGGTGAGAAGATCGCCAGTGGAGCGTCCCTGACGGAACCCATACTGACGATCGGAAGGAAGGTTGTGATAGGAAAGATGCCTTAAAATTTTTCTATTGAGAATTGACTCGAAAACTTTTGAAATACAGGACGTTAAAGCAATTGGACGATAGTTGGAGGGTTGGGAGTCGTCATCCTTCTTTGGGACTGGCTGAATGAGAGCAAACTTCCAGCAAGAAGGAAAGGTACAAGTTGACAGACAAAGGCGAAAGAGTTTGCCTAGGCAGGGTGTAAGCACAGAAGCACAGTTCTTGAGAACAACAGGAGGGACCCCATCAGGCCCATATGCCTTGTTAGTACTGAGGCCAGTGATGGCAGTTGGAGATCGTCGTGTAAGAAGTATAGTGATTGGTAGCTGAAATCGTCCATTCTTTGTCTCGTATTGTCATTGGCCAAGGAAGCTCCCTAACACCTTTTCCTAAGCGATATATTTTGCTTATTGCACTTTACTGTCCTCTTCTGTGTTATGTAAATCCTTCCAGTATCGTTGTACTGTGCATAAATAACGTAAAAAACGATATTAACCAGCCATATCCAAAATAAATCGCTTTGGAAGAGGTGCAAGGACGCATCCACAGCCGACGGGAAGCCGGATGACATTAGTGCATTCGTGCTGCAACGAGACGCTTTAATTCATTGTAGGAAAGACTCCTCGCACTCGTAGTAGCAGCAACAGGAGCATCAGTAGCAGTAGTAGTAGTAGTAGTAGTAGTAGTAGTTTTAGTAGTAGTATTAGTAGTTGCAGTAGTAGTAGTTGTAGTTGTTGTAGTAACTCCGGATTCATTTGAATGTGAACCCATAGAGTGCAGGCTGAAGTGTCCCCTCTCATACAGTCTACTGACTCCCTTTCAGTGGATAGGGAAGGAGTTGAGGAGCATTTGTATAATCAGTCAACGGAACCGTCCAGCTGTATCTATGCCACCGCGCGAAGGCGCCCTTCTCCAACCCCTCACATTGAAGGGCTGTGTTAAGGCCGTCATATATTCAACCACAACGGTTCAGGTTGTTATACTAAGCTAAATAAAGTCGTTGGGAGATGGAAAGAATAAAAGAAATAACTTTGGCCTCTATTTATTAACTCACTGGCCTTCTTTGGACACATTTTGTTAGTTGATTGATTGAGAGAGAGAGAGAGAGAGAGAGAGAGAGAGAGAGAGAGAGAGAGAGAGAGAGACTGTAACCTGAATATGGTGAGTTAAGTTCCTGTTCACTCGACGAAGAAAGAAACTAGAGCATCATTCCTAAGTGGCCTTGGATATCCCGTAACACGTTTTCCTTAGCGATTTTTTCAGCACGTATCCCTCAAAATCCCCATGTATGCTACTGGTGCAAGCTATATCGATATTAAACCGATATAAATAATGGATCTTACAAGGGAGTGTTAAGGAGTGATATGGAAAATGAATCGCGAAAGAGTAGAGGCTAAGACACCGCCTATGTATCTTAGAAGATCAAAGGCCCAGAGAGGAAATAAGGTGAGGAGGGTAGATAGGAGGTAAGATAAGGAGGTGTGTGTTGGGTCAGTACTTTTACCTGCCCTGATGAAGATTTGGTCTTGTGTTGGTCAGTGGGTTCAGACATCTGCATTATTATTATTATTATTATTTTGGCTTCTGACCTCTCTACTGCCTCTACGTTTCACCTTTTTTTTTTCCTGTTTTATCCTTCCTTGCATTCTGATCACTATCTCGCCCCATCCTTGAGTGGAAAAGAGGTTATGATGATGGTGATGAATGATGATAGTGATGGCGGTGATGGTATTAGTGATGATGATGGTGGTGATGGTAATAGTGATGATGATGATGCTGATGATGGTGATACTGATGATAATGATGATTATGATTATGGTACTGATGATGATGATGGTGATACTGATGATGGTGATACTGATGATGATGATGATGGTTATACTGATGATGATGATGATGATGATAATGATGATCATGATGAAGATACTGATGATGATGATGATGATGATGATGATGATTCTCACTTCTGGTTTCCCTCTCTCTCCCCCAGTCTGCCGTCAGTTCTCGCGGCCTGTGTGGGCGATGGTCGGGTCGGTCCAGCCTGACAGCTTCGATACGCTCCACTCCTACGCCAACACCTTCCAGATGCCCTTCGTTACGCCCTGGTTCCCGGAAAATGTGAGTACCTGCATTGCTTATTTACCTGTTATTGAATTATGTTTATATTGTGTGCTGGGGGAAGGTGAAGATGGGGCTGGGAATGGAAAGGGGGGAAGAGAAGGAGGAGGAAAGAGGTAGAAGTGGAGGGGATATGAAGCAGGAAAGGGTTGAGAAAGAAGGAAGAGAAAATGGAGGAAGAAGTGGAAGAGGAGGAAAACTGTTGAGACTATGAATATCTGTGTTTATATTGTGTGCTGGGAGGAGGTGATCTTAAGGTGGGGCTGGGATTGGGAATGGGGGGAAGAGAAGGAGGGAGAAAGAGGTAGAGGTGGGGAGGATATGAAGCAACAAAGGTAGAGAAAGAAGGAAGATAAAATGGAGGAAGAAGTGCAGGAGGAGGAGAAGAACTAGTAAGAATATGGAGATTAATGAGGTGAGATGATGTGAAGGAGAAGTTGAGGAAGAGGGCTACGGTACCCATTATTCTTACGCCAACACCTTCCAGATGCCATTCACTACGACTTAATTCCCAGAAGATGTAAGTACCTAAAGATTATATTTATAGCGTATTTTATTTTACAGGTTTATGTATTATGAGGATATATTCTATAGAAAAGTATGAATGTGAAGTGACGGCACTGAAAAGAGAGAGAGAGAGAGAGAGAGAGAGAGAGAGAGAGAGAGAGAGAGAGAGAGAGAAGCAAGTGGAGGCAGTATTAGCACATGAAAAATCGTGTCTTTTTATAATGACATATTTGAAATACTGCATTTTAAAGGAATAGTTATACCATATCCACAGCACTTTTCTTCCATAGTACACCTACACTTATATAACTGCAACACCGCAGTGGTACGTATATTGCAGAGAGAAAATGATAATATAATGTAGAGATTGGCTTACATGTGCTTATACTGTCTCGACCAATCTCCTATGATTTTTTTTTTTTTGCGCTGTTCCGTCCCTACTACATCTTCATACATTTTTGTCAAATGTTTGTTTTTATTAATTGCCTAGATTAAAAGAAATAAGGGAAAGAACGAGGGCATTTAGACAAGGTACCTATGCATGGTAAGCAGAGCCTTTGCGTGTTGTTACGGAAGGTGCGAGGAATCCGACTTTCAGGAATCACACCTACTTGAGACTGAAGGTTCTCTGAAAAAAAAAAAAAAAAAAAAAAAAAAAAGTTAGAGTAAACCATTTGAAGAAAGAAAAAAAGACTAAGGAGAAATCGGAAGTTTGGCTGATTACTGTGTGTGTTTATGTTATGTTTTAGCTACTTTGGTGGTGTTGGAAACAGAAACGCTCAAAGACAAAGGACAGAAGCGTGTAAAGGCTTAAAACGCCTTGTGTTTGGGAGTCCTAAAGGTGTTTGTTAAGGCTGCTGGGCGTGTCGGCACCGTCGCTACGTGATGACAGCGATATTGGGGTGGGTACTTCTTAAACTGGAATGAGGGGAAAATAATGGCGGCGGAAGGGCAAGATGGAAGAACAAGGGTTAGTTAGAGGTGAATATTTCATTAATCATTTTTAGGGAGAGGGGGAAGTTGGGTAAAGGAGAAAGGGGGGAAGAGGAAGGAAGAGAAGGAATAAAAAGGACGAGAGGGATTAGGAAGGAGGAGACGGACGGAATGTTATAAAGAAGAACCGATAATGATCATGATGAGCATGATGAACGTGAAGAGGAATAAAAAGGTGATAGTTTGAATGGTATATCCTGATAGCTTGGAAATCCTGCACTGTTTATTTAATTATATAATTGTATACATATTCTACTCTATTCTGTGTATCTTTATTAGGGTTGGGGTTAAGAAGGAAAGAACAAAAATATATACTAAACGAGGAATGGAGATTGGGAAAGAGAAAGGTGAGGAGGAAAAAGTGGAGGAGAAGGAGGGGAGGAGGAGGAAGAGTTAAAGAAGCATGATGAGAAAAAGAGGGAGTGGAAAGAGGATGAGGAGGAATGAGGGAAGAGGAGGAGGGAGAGGGAAATGAGGAGCATCAATTTCGTGAATATCAGATGTCAGCCAGTGACACCCTCAACCACACCGGGTCACCTGTGTATTAATTGGTGAACATAAATACACCTGAAGACCGAGCAGGTAAATTTGTGGTGGGTAAGGTATTTGTGGTATGGATATGGAGAAAATGTGCAACAGGGTAAGCAGAGAGGGGTTATGGAAGATTTTGCATATGTGTGGAGTAGCTGGGAAGCTGTTGAATGCTGTCAAGAGTTGTGATGACAGTGAGGCTTGTGAAGGGGTAAGTGGGCGTCTAAGTGGCTTAATATCAGTGTTAATATAAGATAGGCTTGTATTATGTCCTCATGGCAGTTGAAAATATATATGGATGGGGTTAAGAGAGGAAAAAAGAATCGAGTTATGAAGGGAAGGATATTGGTAGTAATGGATGATGAAGGAGGGGACGTCCAATACCTGATGTATGTAGATGATGATTTCGTACTTGCTTATGGCTAATGAAGATTTTTGTAGGCTGGTGCAGAGTATGTGGATGTCTTTGAGCGCCTTGTTTCCGTTCTGATCGTTCTATATATTCTGTTCCAGACGACTACCTTTCTTCTTCTTTGTCTAAAACTATCAATATTTGTGTTCCCTAAGCGAGATAAAGTGTCTTGTCTCCTCCCCAGCCCCTTTCCCCTCCCCCTTATTGCTGCTTCCCCCCTTATCTCCTCCAAATTTTCTCATAGGCCTCCACGTCTATAGCATTCCTTCTCCCCCCTCCTCTTTCTTCTTTTACCTTTCCATCTCCCTTCCCCTCACATACCCTTCCCTTTTGCCTCCTCCTTTTTCCTCCCTTCTCTCCCTTTGCTGTTTCTCCGCCTTTCCTCCTCCTCCCCCTTTCCTCCTTCTTCCCCCTTTCCTTCCTTCTCCCCCTTTCCTTCCTCCTCCCTTCTTTCACCATCTACTTCTCCCCCCCAAATCCCTCCTTCCTTATCCTCATTTACAACCTCTCCCCTTCACCTTCCCCTTTTCCTCCCATCTCTCCTCCTTGACCTTAGCCCAGCATCCCCTGAGGCTCCGCCATTCCCTCGGCTCTCTTTCCTCCCTCACTTCCTCCTTCCTCCCTCCATTCTCATGCCAGAACTTTTCCATTCCCTGTACTTTTTATGTCTCTCTGCCTTCTTTATTTCTCCCTCAGATGCTTCCCTTCAGCGGCACACTATTTATTTGATTACACCCTTGCTCTCAAAGCGAGAGCGGATGTCAAATTTTGCATGCTGTGGGTGTGTCCGTCTACTTATGAACAAACGAAGCAGTTTGTATCCTATTTTAGCCAAACCTGGAAGTGTTAGGGCCAACCACGGGGCTGAGTTGTTGTTTATGAAACCAGTAGGTTAAAGGTCAATGCCACAGAAAGAAACATGCGTCGGTCTTGGTCACATAATGGCTGCTCTCCACGCTGGTCAAACTCTGGCAGCCACCCTATTCAGCCCCTTATCCATGAGGTCACACTCCATGACCTCGTCCCAGGTCTTTTTCGGTCCTGCCACTCGCAACCCTACCCCCCGACTTTCACACTTCTCACCTTCCACATCCATACCATCCTTCGTTCTCCCAACATGTCCAGACCAACTCAGTCTTTAATAATAATCCTTTTGCATCATTCGCTTTGTTTTCTCAGATTCAGTCTTCTTCTGTCTTTCTTGGAGCTTTGCATATTTTACCTGTTTAGCTTAACTTTCCATAATCTCGTCATTTTCTTTTTTTATGCAAGAAAGAAGGAACCAAAGGCCAGGAGCCCGCAAACCGTTCCTTCCAAGAAAAAAAAAAAAAACTGCAAAAGAGAGCCAAATTCAAGATCCGTTCATTTCGAGATGCCTGGACACACTGCGTTTGAAAGACTGGAGATTATAGGAAGTAGGAAATACAGACAGAGGGAGACAGTCCCAGAGTTGACCTGTTGCATAAATGAAGGACTGGGAGTAACGGTGGGAACAACTCTTTATCTTGTGTACCAGTTAACGTGAGTATATTCTGTTCAGCTGAGAGTGAGTCATAGGAGCCTGAGAGTTAATTAGCATCACCAGTAGCCTTCTTATGGCCGAGGGAGGAAGGAGCCTACTAACTCCAGACGATTTTAAGGACGCGGCACAGGAGCCTGACGCTCTTTTTCTCGTCTGTTTAGGAAGCTCCCTGACACCTTTTCCTTAGCGATTTATGTTTGGATATGGGTGGTTAATATCCTTTTGTTAGTTATTTATGTTGAGTATGGCGATGTTAGAAGGACCTTTGTAACATAGATTAGTGCAGTAAGATGTTATAAGTAAAATAAATCGCTTAGGAAAAGTGTTATGGGGCTTCCATAACAAACGAGAACATGAGCCTGAGAGAGTTAATAATGTCGCCATTATTCCCGTCATGGCAGAGGCAAGTGTAGTATTTTATCTCTGCTGGAACCAGACTATTTTATTAAGCTGAGAGTGAGTCATAGGAGCCATAGAGCGAAACCAACGCCCTTGAGAGAGCCACGCCGACAACTCCCCTCATCCCCTTTACGCACTTCCTCCCCAAACTCCCTTTTTGAGGGTGACTTTCCTTTTTTATTCCTGCCTCTCTTCTGATGATTCTTTCGACACAGGATAGATGAATGGTAGTGAAGGAGGTTAGAAATAAACTCCACTAATCCAATCATTGTTAGAGGTTTCGCAAAGGCTGAATCAAATCGTTTGGTGGTGCAACAATAAATTGAAAAGACATCTGATCCCTTCCAACCCTTTCAGTGAGCCACATTAGCAATTCGCTAACCCCTTCTCCCCCTCCATAAACAACAAAAACAACAACAACAGCAGAGTAGGAGGTGGAGGAGGAGGAAGTGGAGGAGGTTAAAACGTTAAAACACTCACTCCCAAAATCTCCATTCCCAAATAAAACACGCATTCTCTAAATCTGCTAAGCGTCTGATTATTGTTTTCCTTGGTATCGGTTAAAGATTGTATTTAGATCATTAGAAACAATTAGAACTTTGGGAGTCGGTAATATCCTTCAGGAACCCCTTCAGTACGAGACTTCTGTCGTAAGCTGAATGAAAATGTATGAAGATGGCAAGAATATGTTTAAAAATACATCATTGGCTTGAAGGGAATAGCTTGTCAAGTTTCACTAAACATTCACCTGATATAAGCGACTCTCATTAAACCCGTCTGTACGAAGTTCCTTTTTTTTTTTTTTTTTTTTTTAGTATTACAAAGGTTCGAGTGGCCCGTAATATATAACTTTATATTAGAAACTGACGTGGCATTATCTTGTGTTGTGGGGATGGCTTAGTCGGCTAGTGTGGGCGTGGCTGTGGCTGTCGTAGTAGAAAATGAGTAAATGATGCAGGGCAGATACACTACATGTGCCGTTCCAACAACGCACGAGAAATCGCCCGGCGGAGTGGAAGTGGAACGTTATATGTGTAGCATCCTGTATTGTTGCCCCTTTTAGACACTGATGTTAAGTTTAGGGTAGATTTTTTATAGGGGACTGGTTAATAAATGCTGTTCTCACCTCTTTAATCAGGAAAGCGTCTTCTGAACAAAGTAAAATCGTCTGGAAATAGCAAAAACAGTGCGAAACAACCCCCCCCTTCCTCCACCGTCACCTCATATAGCTCCTTTACATAGTGCCTCCCTAAACTTCCTTAACTCGTGCACCTTCGTTAACCCTGCAGCCTGTTAGTGCCTTAATAAACAGTGTCACCTTACCTTTTGCGCCAACACTAAATTTGCTATTTAGTTCATTACAGCCACCCACCTTAATCCTCCTCCTTCCCGTCCCCACCCCCTCTCCCGTCCCCCACCTCCTCTCCCTCTGTCCCTCTCATTTCCCCGTCACTTCATTTATGACTTATAAGTTCTTATACTTCAAAGCATGGAGAGCGTACCAGTAACCACAGAATATTATCGACTAATTCTTTGTACTGATAGGATGTTTCCCTTGCAGCTAAAAATAATACCAGTATAGTGTGCTTTGTGAGTGCATGACGAGCGAGCGAGCGCCATGCTATCACAATTTCCCTCTGATATGTATTTCCTTCATGATGGTTGCTGAACAATGAAAAATATACTGGAACCAAACTCTCTCTCTCTCTCTCTCTCTCTCTCTCTCTCTCTCAAACACACACACACACACACACACACACACACACACACACACACACACACACACACACACACACACACACACACACACACACACACACACACATCCCTTGGAAAACACGAGATTCCAAGGGGTTCCCACGCCTTTACGGGCAAGTTTTTAGTTGATGGTAACCAAATCTATTGAATGAATGTATCACATGCAGAAAGAAGTTCAATTGTACACAGGAGTAAAGTTATTAGCTTCTGCTTAGCGTGACGGTCGGGCCGGGCCGCCCATTTCCAAACTTAACTGAGAGTGAATATCGCTCTGTCGCTTCGCTCGATCGCTCGTAATAAAATTATGGTTTCCTTTCATCCATTCCAATTAATTTTCATTGACAGCGTTTCTGTGATTTATAGTGGCACTTCTCATTATTTCCTGCCGGTTTCGGCTGGAGGGTTTGGTGTGTGTGTGTGTGTGGGGGGGAGGTGAACCTTCCTGTTCTCCTATCCTTGTTTGTGACAGATAGAATAGTAATGCTGCATTTAACCAGTCCTGTGACAAACAGCCATGAGAGGATCAATAGATCTATTGCTGCTTGCTTTCCTTTGTACTCCCATTCTCCCTCTAACTTCCCTCCCATTTTCCCTTTCTTCAACCTCTCCCATCCTCCCTCTTATCTCTCTCCCATTTCTTCCTCATATAGCCCCACCACTTCCCTCTCCTCTAGCCTGTCCCACTTCCCCCTCCTCTAGCCTTTCCCACTTCCCTCTCCTTTAGCCTGTCCCACTTCCCTCTCCTCTAGCCTGTCCCACTTCCCTCTCCTTTAGCCTTTCCCACTTCCCTCTCCTTTAGACTGTCCCACTTCCCTCTCCTCTAGCCTTTCCCACTTCCCTCTCCTTTAGCCTGTCCCACTTCCCTCTCCTCTAGCCTTTCCCACTTCCCTCTCCTTTAGCCTGTCCCACTTCCCCCTTCTCTAGCCTTTCCCACCTCCTCCTCCTCTAGCCCCTCCCACCTCCCCCTTCTCTAGCCTTTCCCATTTCCCCCTCCTCTAGTCTCTCCCTTCACCCTCCTCTAGCCCCTCCTCCCAGCCTCTCCCACTCTACGCCTCATTTCCCTGGCACTGACCCTCCTCCAGTCTCGCCCACTATCCTTATTTACCTCACTTTCCCTCCTCCACCCTCACCTACTCTTCCTCCTCCCTCTCAGCTCTCTTTCCACCACTCTCACACTTCCGACTTCCCTCCCATTACACCTCCTTCAGTCTCTCTCTCTCTCTCTCTCTCTCTCTCTCTCTCCTCTCACTTCCCTCACCTCCACATACTCTTTAAGATCCTCCAGTCCCGAATAAAATATAGAAACCTAATGCTTTCCCTCAGATTATTCTTTTTTCCATGTTTTTTTTTCTTTTTCCTTCTCTCTTCCTTAATTTTTATTTTTTTCTTTCTTTCCTTCTTTCTTTCTTCCCTTCCTTCCTTCCTTCCTTCCTTCCTTCCTTCCTTCTTCTTCTTCTTCTTCTTCTTCCTCGTCATCATCATCATCATCATCTTCTTCTTCCTCGTCATCATCATCATCATCATCATCATCATCATCATCATCATCA
Organism: Coenobita brevimanus; assembly: GCF_032717465.1. NCBI lineage: Eukaryota > Metazoa > Arthropoda > Malacostraca > Decapoda > Coenobitidae > Coenobita > Coenobita brevimanus. Next base: position 4,221,938 of record NC_136954.1, read on the forward strand.
TCATCATCATCATCATCTTCTTCTTCTTCTTCTTCTTCTTCTTTTTCTTCTTCTTCTTCTTCATCATCATCATCATCATCATCATCATCATCATCATCATCTTCTTCTTCTTCTTCTTCTTCTTCTTCTTCTTCTTTTTCTTCTTCTTGTCCCCAGGCGGCCACTCTGTCACTCAACCCTACGTGAGTGGCATCAGGCACGGAGGGGGAGGGGGAGCTCCGTTTCACTCCACCTCCGTTTCCCCCCACTCCTCCCCTTTAACACTCCCCCCTCTTACACTCCCCTGCTCTTACACTCCCCCTCTTACACTCCCCTGCTCTTACACTCCCCCCCTCTTACACTCCCCCTCTTACACTCCCCTGCTCTTACACTCCCCTGCTCTTACACTCCCCTCTTACACTCCCCCCATCTTCCCCTCCCCCTCTTACACTCCCCCCCTCTTACACTCCCCCTCTTTCACTCCCCTGCTCTTACACTCCCCTGCTCTTACACTCCCCTCCTCTTACACTCCCCCTCTTACGCTCCCCCCTCTTACATTCCCCCATCCTATACCCCCCTCTCTTACACTCCCTCCTATTACTCTTCCCCTCTTATAATCTCCCCTCTTATACTCCCCCTCTTACACTTTCTCCTCATACACTTCCCTTCTTGCGCTCCCCCGCTTACATTTCCCCGTCTAACACTACCCCCGCTGACATTTCCCCTTCATACACATCCCCTCTTACATTCCCTTTCCCTCCCCTTTCCTCTCCTTGCCCCTCCCTCTCCCCTCCATCTCCCTCACCTCTCCCTATCTTATTTCTCTCCCCGCCCCCGTCTCTTCCCCCACCCCAGTCTTTTCTCCCTCCCCATCTCTTCTGCTTCTTCTCTCTCTCTCTCTCTCTCTCTCTCTCTCTCCTTGTCCTCTCAGGTAACACCCCTTCCCTCTCTCCTTCCTGCACCTGCCTCCCTCACACTTGTTCCTTACTCCTCCTTCACATCTCTTTCTCTCCCCTCCCTCACACTTGTTTCTCTCTCCTCCCTCACACTTCTTTTTCTCTCCTCTCTCACACATCTTTCTCTCTCCTACCTCATATTTCTTTCTTTCTCTCCTCCCTCACACTTCTTTTTTTCTCCTCCCTCACACATCTTTCTCCTCCCTCACACATCTATCTCTCTCCTCCCTCATAATTCTTTATCTGTCTCCTCCCTCACACTTGTTTCTCACTCCTCCCTCACACTTCTTTCTCCTCCCTCATACTTCTGTCTCTCTCCTCCCTCACACTTGTTTCTCCCTCCTTAGTCACACCTCTTTCTCCGCACTCACACTTGTTTCTCTCTCCTCCCTCACTTGTTTCTCTCTCCTCCCTCACACTTGCTTCTTTCTCCTCCCTCACACTTCTCTTTCTCTCTCCTCCCCCACACCTCAATCTCTCACTCTCTCCCCTCCAAACCTTGGTCCTTATTCCCTTCCTTCACCCCCTTCCCCTTTCTTCTCCTCTAATCTCCCTTCCCTCTCGCTTTTACTAACCCTCCGGCCTTTTCCCTTCCCCCATCCCTCCTCCTCCTCCTTCCCCCTTCGTCCTCCCTCCCCCTTCCCTACTTCTTCGCCCTCTCCCTTCCCCTCTTCCCCTTCCCCCTTCTTCCCTTCCCCTCTTCTTCCCCCTTCCCCTTCCCTTCTTCCCCTCCACCACATCTCCCCTCCCTGCCACTAACACAAGCTTCTTTTTTCTTTTTCCCTCCTTTCATCACACTCCCTAGTTCATCATTTTTATGTCTCCTCCTCTTTTCCCCTCATTTTCTTTTTTCTTTTTTTTCTTTCCCTTCCTTCGCCTCACCCGCATCCTCGTCATTCTACCCATCCTTCTTCATAATCTTTCATACCAAGTTCAGCGTAACTCATATGTCTTACATTTTTCTTGCTCATCCATATATAAACCTCCTCCTCCTCTGCTGTGGTTGTTGTTGTTATCTCCGCCGACGAAGCTGGACCGATATTATCAGTTCACCAGAGTTTGTTTGTCTGTTTGTGTACAATATATTTCAAAAATTGTTTTCAGCTTTCAGTGACATCTGGTGGATAGGAGGGCAGTGGGTCACAAGAGTTTATTATTGGATATTGAGGTGGATCCGAAGCCAAATCGGAGGCAGGACTAAACCATAAATTTTATCAGTGTTGGCTGAGGTATGCACTCTCAAAAATTGTGTAGCAGGGCTTGTTGAGACCATAGAATTAAATAACTATGGGATACCGTAAATGTGTGCGTCCGGTAGGAAATGGGAATTATAGCAGTAAATAATAAATCTTAATGCCGTTGGCTGAGGTATGCACTCTCTGGCTCTGGGTGCTTTGTTGTTGTTATTGTTGTTCTTGTTGTTGTTATCGTCTGTCAAGCCTAAACACCAATTCCATTTACCAACGTGACTATCATATTCTCATCTTGTTTTTGTAATGAGTTATCCTTTCGTCATCCCTCACCCCCTCCAGCCAAGTTCCTGAAAATGTTTGCATAGCAAAATTTACAGCGTTAGATAACCCCGAACAGCTATTAACCAGAGGTGTTTCAGATTCATATGGCCTTTGTGTGTGTGTGTGTGTGTGTGTGTGTGTGTGTGTGTGTGTGTGTGTGTGTGTGTGTGTGTGTGTGTGTAAACTTTTCTAGGTTTCATTTTTACTACATTCCATTTTGTTTTTATTTAAAGAAAACTGTTATATATACTTTTGTGTTGATATAATATTGGTTTTTAGGATGGTTATTTATGCTTGAGATTTTTCTTCATACATTTTTTTTTTTTTCATGGTGTTTGTTAAGGCTACATACATTAATACATGGCCGGTAATACCTGTCCCAAGGGGTGGTACCGGGAAACGGGAGAAATTTGCGCTTTTATTTATATTTAGTTTCTCACCTATTCTTTCTACAGCCCTTAAAATATGTATCAGCCTAAAATGAAAGACCGTAGGGCGGAACTATCTGAGAGGTCGTACAGAATGAGTAGATATCAGCCTAAAATTAACGACAGTGATGAATACTTGCCAAAAAGTTATTTCAGAAAAAAAAGAGAAGATAAAATGTAAGACCTTAGTGAACAACCTTGAAAAATGAGTTTTAAAAAAATCACCTGTAGTGTAAGACCTTAGTGAATAACCCTGATAAATGAATGACTACAGAGTGAATAACCACAGACCAGATATTCACGACCATAGCACACACATGACAGAAAAGTGACTAAAATGAATAACTACATAGAGACGAAAGTAAGTAGCGCAAAACTTTCAGCAAAAATTAGAGAGTCCAATATCAAGAGCCACCTTAAATGAAAGACGGTACGAACATCCATTGTAAAATTGTAAAATATGAATAAACAGCTAAAATAAAAGACTAACGATTACCTGACTGTGATGAGTGACCACGACATGAATAACCACGCGCTTAAAATGAACACTGAACAGTAGTGACAAGGAAATAAATGGGTAGGCGTTGTCTGTGAGGAGTTAATGAGTAAAAAACTGTAGCGGGGAAAAGTCTAGGGAGGGCTGTTGAGAGGAAGATTTATTTGAGTTCCCTTACTACCATTTTCTTTACTTTGTTTCTTCCAGTCTTCCACAGGGTTTCAGTGTTATGTAAGAGTTGTAATAATTAGTAGGTAAAGAAAAAATCGATCAGTTGGTAGGTAGATAGATAAATACATAGGTAGATAGGTAGGCAGGTAGTTAGACGGACAAATACTGTAGATAATAGTACATCTGAAAATCTACTAGTCTTCCAGCTGATTTTAGTCCAACCTCCTGTTTCTTTGCTGTCACTAACTTTTTCAGTTTTTCAGTTTCTCAGAGATTTCCTGTTTTTCATTCGAAAGTTTATTTAAATCCCCTCGTTACCAGCGATTTACTTTATTTTATTTTCAGTCTATTCCAGTATCACAGGTCATTCCAGGCTTCCTGTCTTCCAGTCCATTAACCTTCCGCTCATCTAAGCCACCTTATCTAAAAGCCTTCTAGTTTATTTACGGCAAATCATCTGCTATGCGGTTTTTCATCTAACGTGGCCTAAAATTGCCACATCACCATCTTAAATGCTTAGCTGTAACAATAGATTAGCTTTAGAATAGGATGCTAGTCACGAAGAAGTGCTGTTGAAACGATGCACGTCTGTATTATCAGTTTTGCCAGTGTGCTACGTGGAAAAGCTGCAAAAGGACGAAAATCTAGGCCAAGTTAAGGTGAAAGAACTATAGTTGCGAGAACAGGGGGAGACATCACGGGACTGAAGGTGTTAAAAGTTCAGTGAAACTATATGAAAACAAAATAAATACCAGGTTTTCGAACTGATGGGATTAAAGACATTCGGGATAATCGACAATTCTTGATTTCGTTATGGACCTACTTTGCTTCAAGACATTTTGAGTTTGGGGTCACGATTTGGCACTGCCTAAATGAAAAAATCACAATGCAAAATATCTGAGGCTTCTAATCTTCTCTTACACCATAATTTTGCCAACACCAGACGATTCTCTTCAGCTAAAAGATCGGTAAAGGCGTTGGGACAATTCAGAATTTCAGAATTTAGGTTTGTACAAACAGGAATGCAGGATATATTTTCCCATATAATTAATATTTCTTCAAATCAGGTACACGAAGCACGCACGGATACGCACCCGAACGCACATACATACACACGGAAGCATAAATAGACAAATTCAAGCAGCATTACACACACACACACACACACACACACACACACACACATACACACACACACACACACACACACGCATGCACGCACACACAGCGATGGTCACAGCATGTCAAAAGCAGTGTCAACAAGAGAGGGGACGTGTACGAGTAAATAGTAACACGGTTGGAGTAAAAAAAAAAAAAAAAAGTTGGCAGAAAGACCATAAGAGCTTTGCGAGTATCGTTGTCAGTGTTGTTGTTTGTTTCTGTGTACTTGATGATGGTAACTGTGGTTGTGGTTGTTGTTGTTGTTGTTTATTGTTGTTGCTGCTTAACCTCAGTCTGTCTAGGTATGAAGACCCGTCGTCCACAGGTAAGCAACTGCTGTGGGCCGTCCTACAGGTACAGTACAGTACAAACATCATGTAGGGAACGGGCGCCCCGTTGTTGTAGACAGCGCCTCGCCAGGGTCGGAGCAAGGTCGTTCCCCACGACGAGGTGCAGGGAAATATGAGGTGGTTTGGCTTCCGGGTGGACACTGCAACTGCGTCGCTCCACTGTGCACAGAGCCACTACGTGTAGACTCCTCATCAGTGCCTGTTACTGTAGTTGTTGGTGGGTGCGGTTGGTGATGGCGATAGTTGTGGTTGCAAAAGTAGCTGGTGCTTGTGGCTGTCGGCTGTTAACGCTGGTTAGGTGGAAATTGTGGTTGGTTGCTGATTGACAGCTGTGGTTATTGGTGGTAGTTGTGACTGATTACTGAAGTTGTTGATGGCGATAGTTGTAGTTGCAGAAGTGGCTGGTAGTTGTGGAGGATGATTGTTGGTGATGGTGGACTTTGGTTGATGGTGGTAGTTGTGGTTTGTAGTTATGGTAGTGAATGATTGTTCTTTTTATTCGTGGTAGTTGTGGTTGGTGGGTGTAGTTCTTGGTGTTAGTTTTGGCCGGTGGTTGTCTTGGTGATTGTGGATTTGGTTGCTAGTAATGAATGTGGTTGATTGGTGTAGCAATTGTTGGGCTTAATCGCTGTTGATGTTGTAGGTGTGATTTGCGGTAGTAGTTGTGGTTGTTAGAGGTGGGGACCTTGAATTGATGTGGTTAGTGATTGTACTTGTGGGTGTAATTGTTAATGGTGGTAGTGCTGGTTGTTGGTAGTCATGGCTTTGGTTGGTGGTTGGTGGTGATGATTGCTTTGGTGGATGGGATAATTGTGGTTGATGGTTGTACTTTCGATAATAGTCCGTAGTGAAATTGATTGTTGTAATTGTGGTGGGTGTAGCAATGATGTGGTAGTTGTGGCTGATGGTTATAGTTGTTTATGATGGTTGTGGTGGATGGGTGATATTGGTGGAAATAAGTGTTGTTGTTGATTGTAGTTTGGTGGTATCATTCATACCTCTTGTGTTTGTAAGTTTTCTGTGGATAGTAGTTTTCCTGTTAATGGAGTTCTGGTCAAAATTTTCCTTCCTCGAGTTAAATAATTGCAGTCTTTCCCAGCCAACTAAATCTAACCAAACCTAACCCATCCTGACAACGTAATCTGGCCTAACTGACTGATTCATACCTTTCAGTCCCAGCTTACCCATCCCACACCTTTCCTCAGCCAGTTTACATTCAGTCCCTCCTCTCCTACCCACCTTCCTTTTCTTTAACGCAGTATTCCCCAACGCATAAAACTCGCCCATGAAAACGTCGTAAGGCTTAAATTGGTGTTGACGCAGCTTTAGGCCCGCATCGTTTTAACAAGTGAAAATACGTCTCATCCCCTCATAGCAAGGCAGTCCAAGGCTCTCGTAGCAATCTTACCTTTTATTACGAAGCTTATTTTAATGTTTTTCTGGCTCCTTCTACAGTTTTGTATTTTTACACAGGTTACTACGAGAACACACACACACACACACACACACACACACACACACACACACACACATCCTTCATTTCTATCGCTGTCTTTCTCTCTCTCTCTCTTTTTTTTTTTTTTGTTGCCTTTGGAAATTTTACCTCATCCGGAATAGAATTTCGAGCTGCAAGGTGTAGATGAAAGATTGGTTAACCTCTTCATATCTTTTCTGGATAGCAAGAGTAACTCTCCCCCCCCACCTCTCAATAAATAGGACTGACATAATGACCACGACTTCTCGAATGTGGTTTTTCCCCTCATATTAGATCATTTTTTCAGCTGTGTATGAGTTACAGGAAACAGTTCTAATATTCTCACTTGGACTCATTCTTGGTCATGATACCTACGGTATAGAATGATTTTTCAGCTAACACAAGACGATTTTATTTAACTGAGAGTGAGCCATAGGAGTCGGATGGTGTCAAGGTAAAGTGAGGTATATATTAGGTCCAAAGTATGACATAATAACTTTTTCTGTATTTTGAAGCAGTAGTAGCAGCATTTACATTATCAAAAACCTTCATATACATCACAGTGAAGTAATTTTTGGCAATCTAATGCAAGGGAGAAAATTTTTTTTTGCCAGAAACCTACAGTTTAGTTATCAGCACATTAGCACACTCAGGCTTATACGAATCACTCGTGAAAAAAGTAATCTGATGTTAGCTGGAATCGAATCCTAGCTATGCCGATGATAAACATTATCAGTGTTAGACTCCTATGATTTCTTCTCATGTTATTATGATCATCTGGCATAAGCTGGAACTAAGTAGTGGTGTGGTGCCGATCATGAGTGTGCTAATTTCTTTAGGGATGCCATTATTATTCTATCATTCCTGCAAGTAGATGATTTTATTCAGCTTCCAATAGAGTTTTCGAAATGGAAACAGCTTTTCAAAATGCTGTCTTCAATTACTGTACTCCTTCTCTATACCCGCTGCCGGACAACCTGTCTCTTAAGCCACGCCCCTCCACACCCACCGCCCGGAGAGTGGGTGAGGAGGGGCGGGGCTTAAGAGACGAGTTACCTAACGGCGGGTATAGGGGGTTCTCCGAAGGTGAATCAAATCATCGGGTAATAGCAAAAATTTAACAAAAATTTTCTCGAACTGAATGGGTTGACATATGTAAAAAACTGTGAAGCTACTATAGCTCTCTTTGGCCATTTATATTCATCAAAAGAATGGCTTCCCTTTCTCTGTGAGTTACCGAGAACCGAAACACTACAGGCCCCGCTACACAGCAGGACACTGAAACCTACATGCTCACAGCAAATGCAATTAATAACACAGATAGCATAATTACCACTGAAACTGCTTTCTCTCTGGTTGTTAGCCAGCACTTTTGTTATAACTTTTGTCCCCCTCCCCTTTTTTTTTCTGGAAACAAGCCGTGCCTAGCCCACCCATAGCACTGTGTGTGTGTGTGTGTGTGTCAAATCTATAGAGTTGTGAATTCAAATGGATGGAACAAATGTCAAAAGTTCAATATTCAGTAGTGAAGAAATTTAACAAAACTAGACGATTCATTGACGATTTAATATCCTTAAACAATGATGGAGAAATGAATGAAAAGATAAAGAAATATCCGGAAGCACTAGTATTAAATAAAGAAAATACCGACAAGTGCCAAGCAAGTTTTGGGAAATTAACATCAAAACAGAAACAATTATATCAACAAAACTCTGTGGTAAGAGATTATTATAATTTTGAAATTGCATCATATCCAAATTTGTCGGGAAACACACCTTGAGTTCCAGTGTACAGTGCAGGCTATACATGTCTCAGTTGCAACGGGTCGCAAAGGCAAGTACAAATTTGGAATACTTTAATTCAAAAATCCAACAGATCACAAGAAAATTTCTCAGTCAAGGATTTTTCGAAAGAATTCCGTAAGACATTAAAAAAAAGTATCATCGTCACTATAAATCCCTCAAACATCTGACAGAAGAAGTACCGTACACAGTCTTACATGAGAAATATTTGATACGGCTACGGGTACAACAGTATCCCAGGGCCGTCGACGGGCAGAGGGTGCTCACGGGATCCCCCCTGGCTCTGTAGGAAATTAAAATCGACTATAACAAAAACCAATTATACCTTCCAATTTGGACTCAACTGGATGCGACTTAATCGAACATAACAACAAACTGTTCCTTTCAATTACAACAACCGATTATACCTACCAGTTTAGACTCAACTGGGTGCTACTTAATCGACTGTGACAGCAACAAACTATTCCTACCAAATTGAACTGCAATGGATGTGGCATATTTGTCATATCTTGCATGTATGTGTGTGCACGCGTACGTAGGCTTTGCACTTATTTCTGCAGCCCTGAATGATAGTCAGCAAATAAGTACTAAGACTCCTACATTCGGTGACAACTGGACCTGTGCGATATTTTTTATAAAATTTTGGTGCATTTGATGTGCTGAGTCGGTGACACCAATGGTCAGGACACCTTAAGTATTCTGTTCCCGGTAACACCAGGTGATTTTAATACTCTGAAAATGAGTTGTAGAATCCTTAGGGTTAAAATACCCGATACATACATACATACATACATACATACATGCAATACACACATACAATATATCCTTGGTACATACGTACATACAGTACATAGCCTACAAACTTACATGCATCACACACCTACAGTATCAACTTGGTACATACATACATACATGCATACATACATAAATTACTTGTACATGCAATACATACAACACATACTTATGGATGTTAGTCATCAGGGCTGAAATTTGCAGTTTGTCTGTTCATTATGTTCTTGACTATTTCAGTTGTTGCCCATTATTATCTGTACAGTTGTTCAAAGGAGATATATACATTTTTTGTGTGGAAGTAATGACGTTGCAGCTATCATAAATTATGTGATTTTATTTTTTGCAGGTAAGTTGTGATCATTCTTTACCGCACTACAAGAGTTGTAAGTATGAAAGCTAACGTGATGCAAAGTCACTGATGTACAGTTGTGGATATTATGTCAGTCAGGTTCTTTGTTATAAATAACGAGAGGGTCAGTCATGAGTTTCAAACTTTAGTAATGTGTTCATAGGAACCCAACAAACCTTTCAAAATATTATATATTTATAACTGACCAACCTAAAAGTGGGTCGAAATTATTGTCCACAGCTTTACATTTACTACTTTCAACAGGTACATCAGCAGTGCCAATCCTCCCTCCTTCTGAGCTGTGAATCCGAGAGTATGAACTCACTAGTCCTAAGTATCCAGTAGGAGTTAGAAGGGGACCTGACTGGTGCGTCAGGTGATGACAAAGTACAGGGAGGGCGGGAGGGGGAGAAGTTAATGTTATACTATATCTCTGCCAGGCAATTTGACTTTTAAGCCCTCACCCCACTGACCTCCTACCAGGAGAGTGGAGAGCCACGGGCTTATGGAAATTTAGTCACTGCACAGTATCATCAGAGTAAGCATTTGTGAAGCTCTAGCTAACCATAATACCAAGACTGCAGATGATGTCGTCCATTACCTAACCCCTTCACTATGATGATGCCTTTCCTTTTTTATCTGGCTGTTATGCAGTATTAGTGTTTACTAAATTAGACAGATAGAGAGAGAGAGAGAGAGAGAGGAATTGGTAACCTGCCTTGAAATCTGCCTCCCTGCTTTGAGCTTTCTCTTGTGTTGCTCCTGCAGTTCTTTTCTGCCGTAGCCTACTTTGATTTGATTAGCGAATTTTTACTGCTTTTTCACATAGCCATGTAGTAAGGTAAACAGAAAAAAGAAACAGCATTGATGGCAGAACTCACTGTGCTGTCAGAGAGAGAAAAAATATCTGCCAGTCAATGGCGGTCAAGGAAGGAGGTGGGGCTTATGGGAGTTCCCCAACGATTTCATTTTTTTTATTATTTTTTTTTTTTATGAAGCGAGTATATGGATACCTGGGTGTAATAAATAATGAAAAGCATATACTACCACATGAGATCACTTTCATTGGGAGATTATTCCGAGCTTGCAGTACAGGCATTTGTGACTCTGTCATGCATGCGTACATACGCTTTTAATCAAAGGAGCTTATAATCCAGTACAGCTTCAGTGGTTTCTGTTCACCATCCACTGAACATTGGCTGAATTATTTGGTGACATGATATCCGGAGAAAGAGGGGCGAAGGGGTGTCAGCATCACACAGGCTATATCTAACCCCTTAAGTTCGGAAAGCCTCTCCCAAACAGAATAAAATTGATTGAAGATATCAGGAATATAAAGAAGTCCACAGGCTGTACAGGTTATTGGCCACCAGAGAAGTTTATAGTCCAATATTACTATGGTGTCATCACATCAGAATTACAGTTGGATGACTTAAGACCAGTTTCACAGCTGCTATGTATTCCGACCTGTACTAATACTTGCTTTCCTGTCAAGTTAAGGTGTTCACAGTTGCCGATGCTTGTTCTGACCTGTACTAATACTTGCTCTCCTCAGGTTTGGGTTTCACACTTGCCACTTTTTGTCCAAACAGTACAAGCCGTACTGTAAGTGTGAATTAGACATAGTGGAATAGTAGATGAACCTTTGTCGTGATTGTACCTAGGAGTGTGAGATCAATACATCCCATTGATGTAAAGAAAAAAAAATAAATCCCTCTCCCGACAAAAAAAAAAAAAAAAAAAATGAATGTCAGTGTCGTAAAAGAAAGTTGGTAATGAGTAAGGACGAAGTTTTGATTGAAATGTATAGGGTAGTGAAGGCTTTACACTCCCTTCTCACTTCTGGTCAAAAGAAACTGCTTTAAGGGCCATTTTCACAGTCGTCCCTAACCTTCTGGGCCCGAACGTGTGTCGGGCCCGAACCAAAAACACCTTTGGATTTCATAGTCGCTCCGAATGGCTTTCGGGAGCTTACTAACGTGGGGACGTCTGCCTGTATTGATGCGGTAGGGTTGGTAGCTCTGGGTGGCGAAAACACTTTCCATATGTAGAGAATATTTAGAAATTGGAATGTAATGAATGTGATGAATAACATGGCTGGAACATCCACTTCACACAATTCTTACTCATATATTCAGGAGTGAAGATATTCGCAAGAATGCAGCAAAAATAACGAACAGGAAACGTCATCGGATTGAAGAGCTAACTAACGGCAACCTCACCACAATCCTACTTGAAATCGGAATTAAGCTGAATGCTGATGAATGTTAAGTACTTTAAAAAAAGGCTTAAGTAAAAATAACCATGAAGTAACATGTATAACGTCTAATGAGTGATGGTGTGGTTTATTAACGGATATACTATTAATACATGAACATTTTCTTTTCTAAACGGGGTGTTAGCTATATCAACTTTTACGTCGGGCAACAGATATTAGAATTTTCATGAAAATATGCATTAGGCAACCATTCTCGTATTTCTTTCGGGTCCGTTTATTGTGGAGCCTCCACCCGTCTGCGAAAGGCTAGTATTCGGATACATAGTAGAAAGTCTCATAAAAATACACAAACATATTTTTTTTTTCAGTACCGGGTGTGTTTTTTACCCCAGAAATATTACATTGGGTATATAATATTGAAATAATAATGAAAATGTTACATGTAATTATTCTTTTACTTTTTACATTCGGGACTGTCTGTTGGGGAGGCTGCAGGTCCCCCAAGAATGTTCCAGTAATTTGTTCGGGCCGTCCCGAATGCCGTCCCCAACAGAGGCCTCGGAAGGCTGGTTGGGGGCGACTGTGACCCCATCCACACCTCCAGCCAAAAGAAACTCGCCCTGGAATTCTTCAAGCGGTAATTCTCCCGTTTTAAGAAGTTGGATTCGGTAAAACTTGCTGGCTTCAGGGTGGGTAGCGGGAACGGCCACAAAGTTAGGCGTCCTCTGCAAAGAATTTTACCCTCGTTGTCTTGTCTCCACCAAGCCACGGTTGTAGAATTTAGTTACTAGTATCGTATAATTTCAGTGCTTTTTATTCGGTCATTGTTATTTATGATAATGATGATAATGATGACAGTAATGATGATGATGACGATGATATAAAAATAATAATAGTAGTAGTAGTAGTAGTAGTGCATACAGTTTATCCACCCTTTTTGTATTGGAAGGGAGACGTATCACTAACCACAGTAATGATACTTCTGTGAACCCTGTGCGTGTCCTGCCAGTAATTTTTCAATTCGTCCAGTGGCACGAGCAGGTTCGTAGACGCCTCAAAACGCCATGCATACTCACAAATCCCTCTGTGTATTTTTGGTCTTTTTCAATGAGATGACGTAACACTCGTTATTTGTGCTACCTCCCAACGTTATTTAATGGATATGGAGATTTTGGTTGCAGTTTTTCTTTACTCATTTCCTAAACGCAGTCTTACGCAGGAATTAATGTAAAATAAAAAATGCTGAAGGACTGAGATTTTGTTGGGAAGTTACTGTTTCTTCCTCCTTGTTTTCTTCCTTTTATTCTTTTGTTCTCTTTCTTCTTTTTGTTGTTATTCTTCTGATTTAATAATAATATTATTGTTATTATTATTACCCGTCCCCGCCCCGAAGGGGCTCGGGAGTGGGTATTGTTTTCACTGGGTTTGTCTGTCTGTTAGTGTGTCTGTCTGTCTGTCTGTCTATTTATCTGTTAACAACTTTACGCCAAAACTACTGGTGCGATTTTGACTAAAATTGCAAGGATGGTGGGCTATGACCTTCTGATCACCCGATAAAATACTGGGTCAAATTGGGCCAAGGCCCAGGCTGTACGCCCAAAAAATGTTAAAAGAAAAAAAGAGAAATTGGTTTTTTCGCCATAACCCCTTTCAGACTTGTCATATCGACATGAAACCAAAACCTAAAGGTGCATTTTTCAAATCTGCATCCAATAACATGCCTCATTACATCATGGGGGTCACCACCCCCCTCATTTAGCAGTGGGAGGGTTAGTGTCAGGTGGCGCGGGCCTAAAATTTCGAATGGGCGTAAAATCGTTAATTTTCACCCGATTTACTCCAGATTTGAAATGTGACATCTTTGACAAGATATCCTGTTCTGTTCTGTTTATACGTCAGCACTAAAGTGACTGCCGGGTACGGGTTTGCTGTGCCTTGGCATCGCTTATTATTATTATTATTATTATTATTATTATTATAATTATGATTATTGTGATTATCGTTATTATTATTATTATTATTATTGTTATTATTATTATTATTATTATTATCATTGTTATTATTATTATTATTATTATATTATTATTATTATTACTCTTACTATTATTGTTATTTTTTATCCACGCCTTCATCCTGCAGGCGCCATGAGACCTACTCTGCTGTGCTCGGTTGGACCCACGCAGTTACTGGAGCAGTGGTTTTCTTGACGAGGTTTTATTTATTTTTATCTCGGTTTAATTCTTAGATAGATAGACAGATAGATAGATAGATAAATTCGCTTCCCAGCTTTAGTTTCCCCCAAACTTCAAACCACTGCAGTTCAAGTCCAAGTGTTATTATTATTTTTTTTTTATATTAATAGAGGGCACCTGTAATCTGGTGTATGAATTTTCTTTCTGTATTTAACTTGTTTTTCCTTCCTCTGTCCATCATCTGTAATAGATATGGATAGATAAGTAGGTAGATAGATTGGTAGAGATAGGTAGATAATTGGTAGATACATAAGTAGATTGGTAGGTAGATAGATAATTTGTAGATAGATGGATAGATAAATATTACAGCACAGCAATAAAGTGGTGGCTGTCAAACCAGTTGTGTATTTGTGTAACCAGTCATGGTGACGTGGTTTGGACACATATCGTCAAGAAAACAATTATCTTCGTAGTTCCGTCTGAAGATATTTTCCAACATTCGAAACACAGTGAAAAACCTATCTCTCCTAGTGCTTTTTTCAGGCGGTTAAGAGTTTTCACTATGTATTCGTCAGACTTTGGAAAGATACTCGTGTGTCTGTCTGCACCAAGGGGACTGTGAAACAAGCTTTAGGCACTCAGCCCTAACACGTCCTCTTCTTTTTATTCAGTTTGCAATAGTCTTTTCACGCTGCAAGGATTAGATGTAACATTGAATCATACCTTCATTACGAGAGACCCTTCCTGAGTCAAATTAGTACTCTGATAAAGCGAGAATGTATTAATGTGGTTGTCCCTCTTACACAAGGCGTGAATGTTTCTAACACACACAGCTGCAAGGCTTGGAATTAATGTTTATCAGTTACACAGACGATCTACCTATAGGTCTTTCTATCTGTCTGTACCTGTCTGTCTGTATTCATCTATTTTCATTTGTCTATGTCTGTCGATATCTGTGTCAGCCTATCTATCTATATCTGTTTATCTCTCTATATGTCTGTCTGTCTGTCTATGAATCTATCTCTTGCCAGGAACCTTAATCTCATAATGGGTAGGCATAAACAGATCTCTTACACGCCGTCCCATCCTCTTACATGTGGCCCCCTCCATCAAACTCACACCTTCCTCTCTCATATACTCGTATCTCTGTACTCCATCCCTCCATCTCATCCTTGATCTCCAAACAGATCTGGTAAGTCTGTCTTCCTTTAACAAGCGACACACAACAGTCATATATACATGAGGTCCCTAATTGTACTCCTGGGTGAAAAGTGACACAAAAGTAATAATAATTAATCCAATGTCCGTATTCTCATCGAGTAAGGAAGCTCCCTGCCACCTGTTCCTAAATGATATATTTTGCTCATTATTCCTTACTGTCCTCTTCTGTCACTTAAATACTTAAAATACCACCATAAATCATTCAAATACCACCATACTCGGCTTAAATAACATACAAATTTACGTTAACAAGACGTATCAAGAAATTAACCGCTGAAGAAGAGGTGCTAGGGAGCTTCCTTAACCGATGAGAATACGAGCCAAGTCGGACAGGTCTGGGAATCGAACCAGTTTTTTTTTTTTTTTTTTATTCCTGTTGCGTGCTGGATGTACAGTACCACCCATTACACGGCTCCACCAAACTCAAGAAAATCAGGCCCAGTGTGTCTCGCCTCTACACCACTGGCAGACTGAGAAAGCTTTAAAAAATATAAATAAGCAAATAAATAAAGACTAATATGTGTTGAGTCAGCGCCATCCAATCTTTATGACTCACCAAATTAGCTCCGTCCTTGGTGAAAATTAACTGAGCTCGGGTTTTCAAGTTTAATCAGTTGTAATTCACAGAAGATCCTTTATCACTGTTCTCACTCCCTCGCAGCATTTTAATGTAAATATATGAGGACTCGGTTGTAGGGCCATATTAAACTAAGCTCATTAACCCCTTCAACTCGAGAACGTACTTTTGATTTTATTCTTTATACTCAGACCAATTTATTCAGCGTGAGAGAGATTTTACGAATTAGAATGGACCAGAGGTTTTTTACTCGAATTGATCATGTCCGCGACATTTATACTTTATCTCCAAGGTTCTGTTCATTTTTAAGCTCTATCTAATCTACATAGTGTCTTGTCCTTGTTATCGGCCGCCATTACAAGGCAGAGCGATAATGTTTTTGCCTGCATCTGTGTGTGTGTGTGTGTGTGTGTGTGTGTGTGTGTGTGTGTGTGTTTGTGTGTGTTTCCATTATTTCTCGTGAACGGCTTGTGTTATCAACATGAAAACTTCAGTGTATGAAGGTACAGTATGGCCAAAATATTGGCCGAGTTTGCGGGGTCAAGGTCAAGGTCACCAAAATTGCTGCCAAAGTTGAACTAGTTTTTACCGCCCGCCTTTAGCACCATTTTATCTCATGATCGGCTTGAGCAATCAATATGAAACCTTCATGGTATCAAGATATGGCCTAAATCTTGGGCTTGGCCAACGGCATATTCTGGCGGCAGATTAGCATTCGGCTCCCGAATAATTTTCTTTCATTTTATTGTATTTTTACCTTTTGTTATCATTCACTTTTTCTCTTTTCCCGTTTCTGTTGCATTGCTAATCATACATCTTTTCTGTGAATTAGTGCCACATGGCCTTTGGTACCTGGTGCTAAGAATCCAGAATTCAAGTAAGTTGAATAAACTGAATGGAGATACAGTAGCCTGAATGAACTATCAGTATTATCACAGGATTCAGCAGTTAATTCTCGTGGCCGCGTTATCTCATATTTTATTCCACCAGTCGCCAGGTAATTATAACCAGGTAAGAGTGGTCCATAGGAGAGTAAGAGTGTCAGTATTGGTACCATTAACTCTCCAGGTCAGGACAGCTCTAGAATCCACTCCAACTAACACAAGGCAATTTTATTAGGCTGCGAGTGGGTCATAGTAACCTGTCTGTAGTGGTTCTTGTCAGCTGAATGAAATCGCTCGGCAGTGGCACGAATGGGTTATGCAAGACACCCTCGGGCTAAAAGGGTTGCTGAAGATTGTTCCCATTCCCTCCAACACGGTGACATTGCAGAACGAAAATCCCTGGAGAGTAGCAAGAAGGAAGGGTAAAAAGTGACATCGTATTGTAATGGTTTACTAGTGACTGTTTCTATCGCCCTTCATCGTGACCAGTCCCCTCTCCCGATGAACAAAATCGCAAGACGGTGGAAGGTGCGAGGCCAGAAAGACGTCAAATTATCCTTTGGATTCGTTGAGTTTCTGTGAGCTCAGTAAGACACTCCTTCGTAAATTTATTCCAGTCAAAACTTGAATCGTAATATATAAAAGTTTTAGTGCCCTGGAATTGTTTTAAGGATAATTACATCGTCTAAACCAAACCGAAATCTCAGTCAAAGGGTTGTGATCGGTCGTTACTTTTTGTATCTGGGGTTCCATATCAAGGGGACCGGGGGTGCATAAAAAAATGTCCAGCCCGCATTTGGAATAACCCTGAGTTTGATTATCGATTACGTCAGACTGTTGGACATAATTCGTTTCCTTCATGTCTCTGTTCACATAGCAATACAGTGAAGGACATGGGTGTAAGTCTGATTGTTGTGTGTCTCAATGTAAATGAAGATTGTAACTCAAGAAAAATTGATTATAACTTAAGAAAGATAGTAGCTTATGAAAAATAGATTGTAACTTTAAAAAACTGATTGTAGCTGAAGAATAATATGTTTAACTTCAGGAAAATAGATTGTAACCTAAGACAAATAGATTGTCTGCTTTATAACAATCGTGAAATAAACCAAAACTTTGTCTTTATTTTTATTGTCTCAAAATAGTGTCTCAGCCCACCCAGGCCTTGTTACAATAAGAAGGCTTAGATTAATGACTGTCAGTTTGTTTAGCAAGATATGGGTAGGTTTTGACAGCATTATTAGACGATGTAAAGTTACAACTCATTTCACTATTGCTGTTTTATTTAGCAAGACCTCAAGACATCATTAAGTTATGACAAGGTTTTGAGATGGTTGAAGAGAAGCAGAGAAGCGAGAGTAATCGTTTGCATTGTTGCTGATTTGGTTCAGCACGATGTCGCTATTTCTTGGCGTGGTTTTTTAGATGACTTTTTATTTTATTTTTCGCTCAGCAAGATGTAAGTTATCAGGGGATGTCAGGACGGCGTAAAGGAACAAGTGACCTTACCGTATAGTTTTGACATGATTCCTAAGCAAGGTCGCAACTTATTATTATCAGGGGTTGTCAAGAAGGTGTAAATGAACATTTGACCATACCGTATAGTTTTGACATGATTCCTAAGCAAGGTCGTACTTATATAGCAAGTCTGTATAAGGTTTAACAGGGACTGGAGACTGAGTAAAGGAACTATTGATCACAACTTAGCATACAACACGTGTTTCGCCTGAACTTCGTAACTGCTGCTGTTATTCCTCTCCTTGTGCCGTAGACGCGTTCATTACAGCAGTTTCCTTATCTCTAAGGCTTATATTCTCGTCAGTTAATGAGGCTTCCTAGCACCTCTTCCTTAGCGATTTATTTTTTGATTGGGTTTTTTAATATCCATTTGCATGTTATCTATGCAGTGTGTGGGGATATTAATGATTTTTGTAATACGGACATGGACAGCAAAGTGTAATATGCATAATAAGTTGCCTAGGGAAATGTGTTAGGGAGGTTCCTTTACCCACGAGAATACGGGCCCAAGTTTGAACGAACCCATAGGAGAGAATGTGAACCATCCGAGTTACGTATTAGAAAGGATAGCATTCCCATTGTTTCGTCATTATGTTTCGTCAGTTGTAAATTTTCTTCGGACGAACTGCGAAGGTGGTTGTTTATTCGACTGCACCTCGGCCTGCTGGTCTCTTGGGGCTTTATTTATAAACGTCCCTAATCTTAAGAGTACTATATGATTGCATAATGTACAGTTGGCAACATATGAACCTGGGACAGCATCAGTGTGTAGCAGAGGTCTGACGTTTGGTACACTTGACAACTTTGACATAATAATATTTGTTGGTGACATTGACATGAATGAACGGTGTTAAATATTTATTGAAATGACCAAGTAACTATGATGCATGAACGTCGAATGTTGTAGCCAGACCTCCATTTCACACAAACACTGTCCCAGGTTCACGTGTGGCCGAATGTACAGTCATGGGCAATACTTAACCGACAATCCCCTGCCAGCATTGTGTCCAGCCAAATATTGCTCAGTTTTCCCCAAATAACAGACAGTAACCTTCCTTCTCGTACTCGTTTGTTGTGTACGTCATATTGCTGTCACATAAAAATTGTTCATATAAAGCCCTCCATTGCCTCAACCTACGGGGAAGTGTCAGCGAATTTTTCATTATGGCTGTTTATCTTTTCATGTACTGTACAGCCTCCATACAGTTCACAGTCAAACCGGAGTGATTATTGGAAAGGTAAAGTATGACCAAACAAAATGACTTTCTGTAATAAATAACTGCCGGGGAGACTTGATTAACGTAAAAATATGAGCCTCAAAGTGTTATATACGAATAACTATACCTTGTCTGGAAATTGATGTGTTGAGAGGAGAAACACTCTTGAGAAAAATCTGTTTACCTTTACTTTCCCTTCCACGAAATTCGATAAGGTAAATGAAACGATGGGTGGTGTGACAGAGAGTGTGTGTGTGTTTCTGTTTCTGTGGAAAAAGACTTACAATTTTTAAATTTTGATGGAGTGTTTGTTTCCCTTTCTACCTGCCTGCGTCTTCTAACTTAAAACTTCTCCCTATATTTTCTGCTTTACTGCTTCCTTCCTTCCCTCCTTCATTCCTTCCTTTATGCCCTCGCGCCTAACTCTCCTCCCTCTCCTACCTCCTTCCCTTTCCTCCCTGCTCCCTCAGCCAGCCGGCCTGCTTGACTGTCTTCATGCCTGCTTCCTTCCCTCACTCATTTCTTCATCTCCTCCCGGCTTCTTCAGCATACATGCCTGCCTGCCTGATAGACTGTCTACTTTTGCCTCCTTTTCCTCACTGCCTGACTAGCTCTTCCGCCTTCCTCTCCCCCGTGCTCTATCTTTCTGCCTACTTGACTGCCCACACCTACCATCCTACCTTTCCTTTCTGTTCTTACTGCCTCTTTGCTTCGATCTCCTTTATTCCCTTCTTCCTTTTTCCTCACTTTTAACCCTCTCTCTCTCTCTCTCTCTCTCTCTCTCTCTCACACACACACACACACACACACACACACACACACACACACACACACACACACACACACACACACACACACACACACACACACACACACACACGAGTTTCCCTGGACGTGTTCCAGTAGGCTAACGTAATTTGTGCTTGCCGTGGTTATGTCATCAGTGAAGCCTTGTTTATGCATGTAAAGTTTGTATGAGTGTGTGTGTGTGTGTGTGTGTGTGTGTGTTTAAACAAGTTTTTGTATACCGGTATATATTTATATTCATGTAAATATATATATGCATACATACCATACATGCTTATATATATATATATATATATATATATATATATATATATATATATATATATATATATATATATATATAGAAAGAGGGAGGAATATCCTCCTTTGGGAGTGGGGAAGCCATGAAAGGTTTTCTGTTAAAAGTTGGTAAGGCCCAGGTTGTGTTTGGGAACCACAGAATGTTAAAATCGTCATAACCGTACATCCAGTTGTTTCATTCATCACCAGCAGCATCGTCATCGCCTTAACCCTATTTTCGACCATTCAGAATAGGAGGATTTTGTATTTGGCTTTAAATGCGAACTTCGATCCCATGGCAGCTTTATCGTAACACCTAATTTCTCACTCTTATAACGGGTTAACGTTTTTCTTTTTATGTTCTGTAGAAGCTTTTACTCTACTGGATGTTGTTTTCATTTTTTCCTGTATATATTCCTAATCCCTGCCTGCCAGCCTGACCCCTCGACGTGTGAACTGAAATATTGTGGTGAGGGTGAGTGTGGTGGTGATGGTGGTGGTGAAAGTGAGTTTAGTGATGGTAGTGGTGACGTTGATGTAGGGTGATAGTGTGCGGGTTTCATATATCCTCTCTCTCTCTCTCTCTCTCTCTCTCTCTCTTTCTGTCTCAGGAATTGGTGAGGGTGGTGCAGATTTGTGACGCAAGGTGGTGAGAGTAGTAACGATGATGGTAAATGTGATGAGTGGTGATGAGGGTGGCCAGAACAGACCGATTTTATCAGTATACTACGTAAAGCCCTTCGCTACAATGGTGCATGTCATTTGTAGTTTTTCTTCCTTCAGACGATTTTTTTTTAGATTTAGAGAGAACATCTGCAGTGACGGGTTGAAGAGAGTATATCTGCAATTATGGTGTCAGGACACTAAAATATCATAATACAATACATAATATCTGGTAGCATAATAGCTGGTTTTAGAGAGAACATCTGCAGTGACGGGGTAGAGCATTTGCAGTGACGGGGTGGAACATTTGCAGTGACGAGGTGGAACATTTGTAGTGACCTGGAGAATATCTGCAGTGACGGGGCAGAACATTTGCAGTGATGGGGCAGAACATTTGCAGTGACGGAGCAGAACATTTGCAGTGGCGAGTTTAAGAGAGAACATTTGCAGTGACGGGGTTAGAGTTTCCACAGAGTCTGCATTAGCCTGGTGTCTTTCTCAGGTTAAAGAAAATCGTGTGAAGGAAGCGAGACTAAAACATAAATACGTCGTCAGAATGAAGGCGTTAATAGGGCGTCACACGCTTGTCGCATCGCACTGTGGTATGGGCTGGTATAGGCCGGTATAGTGTGGTGTCAGGGATAGAGTGGTAATATAGACAACTCAGGCTTCGTTACACCTTTTCCATAGTGATTTATTATGCATAATTCATCCTAATTTTATCTTACCTTATCTGTTCAATCTTTCTGTCGATATCCTTTGCTTCAGTAATGTACAATATGATAAAAATCAGTGATACGTATAATAAATAGCTACGTAAAATGTGCAGCGACGTCTCTGTGCTAATAGTGTAAGACTATTGGCTGTGGCTGTCTCTGCCCTGTATTAATATTCTCTGTCTCTCCCCCACCCATGTCCTTGTCTATCTTTGTACAACCTCGCTGTGTCAGATCACTTTCTGGTGGCATAGAAGAGTGTAAGATGGTGACAGAGAGGCGGGTTATAACTGTCTGTTCTCTCTTGTTATATTCTCTACACCTCAGCCCCACCCCGTCTCTGTCATGCTTGTGGCCATCTCTCTGTGCAGCCTCTCCATTCAGCTTTCCCGTCGCTGCTGGTGAACGAAAATAGATTTGTGGTTAGTTTTGGACAGCGTTTCATGTTTTCAGTTTGAGAGAGAGAGAGAGAGAGAGAGAGAGAGAGAGAGAGAGGGGCACTGTGCAGACCAAAAAGCAATAATCTCTTTTATTATTATTATTTTTTTGGCGGTGGAGGGAATCGGACAAAATGTATTCACCACGGGAGCGGAATTCATCAGTTTGGAAATATAGCGAGTTCATTTATTAAATATCAATTGGGATTCATCATAAAAAATCTCTGGCAGCAAATATCGATAGAGGAGCACATCAGATTATCAATCCCTTCAGGGCGATGACTTTTTATTCTTTTATTTATTTGCTTTTATCGAGCAGTGCACTTTGACGCCGTATATTTCTTTATTCATCCTTGTACCAGACGATTATATTCAGTTTTAAAAAATCGGATTAGAGGGGCCCTATACAACCTCCATTAACGCCTTCGGTACGAAAGGCTTTCTAATAAGCAAAATAAAATCGACCAGAGATAACACACACACACACACACACACACACACACATCCTACTATTGAAAGGATTGCTTCCCTGTTAGGAATCAGCGAAAAGAAAAAGTCAGCAAATATCGCTATAGGAATTGGCTGCACGCAGTGACTAAAAAATTCTCTCTCTCTCTCTCTCTCTCTCTCTCTAGCGAAACCGTGGATGTGATTCTCGAATTTACTTGGGATCGATCCCGTGTCGTAACTTGGATTTGTTTTCATGGGAAGAACAAGAGATGGAAAGTTTCTTCATTCTCCTGTCCTTACCCTTCCTGCATAAAAAAGAAAAACGAAAAAAAAGAAAATGGTCGATATAAGTTTTCTCTTATTACCATTTTTTTTTTCTTCTTCAGACACGACAGATATGGTAAGATTCTGTACTCTTTTTACTCGTCCTGCAAAATACAAGTTTGAGTTACGAGAGGAAATTCATCGTAAATGTGCCTGAGAATCCAACCTTAAGACTTCTTGACCAGTATTCCCATCGGTTACGGAAGGTCTCTAACGCCTTTTCCTAAGTGATTTATTTTGTTTATACCGTATTGTCCTATTCTGTTGCACAAATCCTTCCAGTATCGCTATACTCTGCTTTAATAACTTACAAAATACTCTACATCAGCCATATCCAAATATAAATAGCTAAGGGAGTCTCTTTACCCGACGAGAAGTTGAGCTGCTTTATACTAAGATGATACCCAAGAAATTCGTTACTCCTGTGTGTGTGTGTGTGTGTGTGTGTGTGTGTGTGTTTTACATACATAGTGATGACATGCAGCAAAACTTTAAGGCTTCTCTGTGTCAGTCTGCCACCGCACTGTCTTCCTCTTTCTTCCTGTCAGTTATACTTTTAGCGAATATTATTTATGTTTTCTGTGTCAGTTATCATATTCTGTTCTTTTCATCTGAGATATATTTTATTTCGTATTAGCTGATTTCACATTTTGGTTTCATAGGTTTCTTTTGGTTGAACATAATTTCTTTCCCTGGGTTTCGTTTTCTTTAATGTACCTTTTTAATCAGTTTTTCTTATTCTTTTTTTGTCAGTTTGATATATTTTCCTATTTTTGAGCGTGACAATGAAGTATGATAATTAACCCTAATGATCACATGCGTCCCACAAATGACCAGAAAAGATTGCGGGGCTGCCTTCCCTTTGACGAGTTTTAACATAGTCATTTTTCTGCCCCGTCTCAGTGATGATGATAGTGATGATGATCATGATGATGATGATGATGGTGATGATAGTGATGATGATAGTGATGATGATTTCCAGGCCTTTCGAAAGTGATCGCAGGACAATGATCGGTTTTATTATTAAATTGAGAGTGCGCTAATGTTAGAAGGAATGGATTTTGATGGAAATTTTGCATGTTATTGTGAGGAACCCTGTCAACCTGTCAAACTTTTCTGTACCGTTGTTGACTGCACTTTGTAATAGGGGATGCTGGTGATGACGTCTGACAGTTACTGATGTTCCTGAAGTTAGAGTAAAAAAAAAATAGACTTGCTATTATCTTTCTCTCTCTCTCTCTCTCTCTCTCTCTCTCTCTCTCTCCTCTAATGACGTGACTGCATTGAAGTACTGTTGCCTCCAAAAGTTCCGTTCCTCTTCCTGATGTAACTTTTAAAATGATTTTAGTTTCAGTAAAGTTGCATATCGTCACTGCAATCGCTCCGGTTAGTTTGTTTGTGTACTGTAATTAACAAGCAACGGAAGGCTACAGGAGCAACGGAACTTTTGAGGCAACATTACATAGCAGTCATAACAAGTTGGTGTTGTTTACCAGCTCCAACCCTGACAAAAGGATCAGCCTATGAAATCTAAACCTTGAACCTGTTGTGACATCAGACGGGTTCACAGAAGGATCATTTTACCGGGTCAACTGGTGCGCTGTTTGTTTTATATATCTCTCTGTGAATCTGATAAATATGCCATTGTGCCTCGCTTGTTTATTGAAATCTAAATTAATGAGGCTTTATTGAGGACATTAATAACAGCAGTGCGATATTACGCCACCGATAGATAATTATTTTTTTTGTCACCATAACCTGAAGCTCATGCACTGATTTCCCCCCCCCTCTCTCTCTCTCTCTCTCTCTCTCTCACACACACACACACACACACACACACACACACACAATTAAAAGATTACTTATTTAAAGGTACAAAGATCATTCAGTTGACTTTATGAAACAGCTAAATTTTGAACACTAAAGCTGACGAATTTGTAAGTATGAAGAAATATTAGTAAGCAAAATATAAAACAAAGAATAATGAAGCAGGTAAACAAAATATAAAGAAAATTTATATCAAATTTCATCCTTTAACTCTGATGTAATGTTCATATTAATTTGTCACCAGACGATTTTATTAATTTTGTAGACATTCTAAACTGGAGAGGTTAAGTATAGCCTCCATTAACCCTTTGACTTCCAGAGACTCTGAAATTACTTAAAATCGTCTGGAGATGAAAATAAAGTAATACGCGTCATCGTAGTGAAGTAATTAACCTACACCAGTGAAAGCATCTGTAAATCACGAGGCACCTTAACCCCTTTAGCCTCAGGTCATGTTTTTCGCTTTAATCTTAATACCGTCAGACGATTTTACTCAGCTTGAGGCAGACTTTTCGAACTGGAGGGATGATATGAAGCCTTGTGTAAGCCTTTTGGTAGTATTCGTCAGCTGGATAAAATCGTCTGGCTCCAGCAAGAAAAACAAGAATATATAAGTAGGGCATCGTAGTGAAATCCCTTGAATGCGGTGACGATTTTTTTTTTTTTTGCTTCGGTGATTAAGGCCTCTCGTACTGAAGGGGTTAATGGAGACTGTGTGACTCCTAGGCTCGTATTCTCGTCTGATAAGGAAGCTCCCTAACATCTCTTCCTCAGCGATTTATTTTTAGATATGCGTGGTTAATACCTTTCTTAAGTTATTTTATGCAGAGTATGACGATATTGTGAGGATTTATGTAACACAGAAAAGGACAGTAAGGTGTAATAAACAGATTAATCGCTGTTGAAAAGTGCTAGGGAGCTTCCTCAACCAACGAGAAATGGGTCCTGATGTTCAGAGTCTATATAAAGTCTAGTAGAACTATCTGGAAATTACAAGAATATTATTATGAAAGTACATGATGGTAATGAAAGTATTAACATTACTTCAAAATACATGGCATATCCTTCAACCAGGGAACAAATGCCTGATTACATATTCATAACCGATGCATTTTTTTTTTTTTTCATGTAATATGGACTCATATTTTTTTACTCTTGATTTTTCTCTCCCCTTGTGTGTGTGTGTGTGTGTGTGTGTGTGTGTGTGTGTGTGTGTGTGTGTGTGTGTGTGTGTTCTTACCTTACCTAATTCTTACCTAATTGTATCTTTACAGGAATGAGTCAAGCTCGTACTGTCCCGTGTCTTAAACCATATTTATCGTGCATATCCTTAATTTTGTGAATTGTTTTGGCACACACTATTTCATTCGGTAGTGCATTCCATTGATCAATTGCTCTGTTTGGGAAACTGAATTTCCTTACGTCTTTATCACCTCTCTTCTTATGCAATTTTTTGCAGTGTCCTCTTGCTGATGCTTCTCCATATGTTAAGTAATCATTTATGTCTATTTTCTCCTTTCCTGATATGCATTTATATAGCATTATCATGTCACCTCTTTTCCTTCTCTCCTGTAGTGTTGGTAGATTCAGTTTATTTAGTCTTTCTTCGTAGCTTAGGTCCCTTAAGCTTGGTATCCATCTTGTAGCGGCCCTTTGAACTTTTTCAATCTTGTCTATGTGCTTTTTGAGATGAGGACTCCAGACTACTGATGCATATTCCAGGGTTGGTCTAATGAATGATGTTATTATCCTTCTTAGCATGTCTTCATTTATGTATGTGAATGCTATTCTCATATTTGCAAGCAGTGTATACATGTTCCGTACCTTCTCGCTGATGTGGCCAGCCGGAGATAGTCTGTTATTGATAATCACACCTAGGTCTTTCTCTCTTTCTGATGTGTATAAGGTTTTATTTCCTAACTTATAATCCCAATCAGGTCTTTTTCCACTTTTACCAAACTTGATTACATGACACTTGTCCACATTGAATTCCATTTGCCATGTACTACTCCATTCATGAAGTTTATTTAATTCTTCTTGTAGCTCTTTACAAGAGTCTGTGCTAGTAATTCTCCTTTGTATTTTTGCATCATCTGCAAACATATTCAGATAGATCTCATTCCCAGTGTTACTGTTTATATCATTTATATACACTAAAAACATGATTGGTGCCAGGACTGAACCCTGTGGTACTCCACTAGTCACTTCTTTCCATGATGAGTAGTTTCCTCTTAGTACTGTCCTCATTTCTCTTTTTATGAGAAAGTCTTGCATCCAACAAAACAGTTTGCCTCGAATTCCTCCTTGATGGTACAGTTTCCATAAAAGTCTTTGGTGTGGTACTGTGTCAAAAGCTTTCTTGAAATCTAAATAGATACTGTCCACCCATCCTTCCCTTTCCTGTATTGTGTTTGTTACTCTGTCATAGTAGCTCAACAGATTAGTAACACATGATTTTCCTTTTCTGAAACCAAACTGTCTTTCTGTTATCATACTGTGTTCTTCTAGATGATTTACCCAAGCTTTTCTTATAAGTTTTTCTAATACCTTGCTTACAACACTGGTCAGTGATACTGGTCGGTAGTTGAGTGGATGTTGTCTATTTCCTTTCTTGAATAAGGGGACAATATTTGCTTTTTTCCAAATATCAGGTAGTTTACCTTGACTCAAGGA
Organism: Coenobita brevimanus; assembly: GCF_032717465.1. NCBI lineage: Eukaryota > Metazoa > Arthropoda > Malacostraca > Decapoda > Coenobitidae > Coenobita > Coenobita brevimanus. Next base: position 4,249,413 of record NC_136954.1, read on the forward strand.
TTTCTTGAAAATTGAAAATAATGGTTTACATAACTCCTTTGCGCATTCTCGTAATACCCAACATGAAATTTCATCAGGACCACTTGCTTTTCCTCTGTCTAATCTACTTAACTCCTCCTGTATTACTTTTTCTGCTATTTGTATATCTGGTAGTATGTGTGGACATGCGTGTTCCACATAGTCCCTCTCAAAATTTTTTTCTTCCGTAAAAACTAATTGGAAATTCTTATTTAGTGCTTCACAAATATCTTTCTCTTGTGTATAAGTGATTCCCTCGTCCGTAATGGATTGTATTATATCTTTTACTTTAGTTTTGCTTCTGATATTGCTGTAAAACAGCTTTGGTTGATCACTACTTTTATTTATTATATCCTCCTCAAACTGTTTTTGGGCTTCCCTCCTTATTCTTGTATAGTCGTTTCTTGCCTGTTTGTAATTATTATACGCCCTTTCACTATTGTGTCTTCTGTATCTATTCCACAACAAATCTCGTCTTTCTTTTGATTTTTTACATTCTGTATTGAACCATTTCTGTATTTTCTTATCTGCTTCTTTGTGCTGTGGGATGTACTTCTGGACTCCTATTTCATAAAATTCACAAAATTTTTTATATACAGCATTTAAATCTTGTCCTCTAAGCTCATTTTCCCAATCAACTTCTAAGAAATACTTCTTTAGGTCTTGATAATTTCTCTTTTTATAGTTTAGGCTCTTTTTGTAACTATCATTGCTGTTTACTATGTCATATGCTATCCTGAAGTTATAATTTAGTACTGCATGATCGCTTTTGGCGAGTGGAGGGTGATATATTAAACTGTCAATATCATTTTCTTGCCTTGTAAATATTAGGTCTAGCACTGAAGGTACATCAAGTCCTCTTTTTCTGGTGGTTTCCCTCACATGTTGCGTTAAGAAAAACTCTTGTACGAGATCCAGGAGCTTTTGGTCCCAACAGCTTTCTTGGCTATTTATATCTAGAGTATTCCAATTTATATTTGTATCGAAGTCCCCAGTTAGTATAATTCTTTCCGATTTCTCTTCCATTTTATGTAGCAATGATCTTACACTCTGAATTGTACTCTCTGCCAGGTCCTCATATTCGTCTCTTTCCCATGTGTTTGACCTGGGTGGCATGTACAAATTGGCTACAATTACTTTACCTTCAAATGTGTCGATCTCTACTGCAATCAGTTCTACTTGTGATGGTATATCTAGTTTTATTTCCTTGACTTTTAGATTTTTCTTAGTTAATATTATAATTCCTCCTCCTTTTTTAAAATATCTGTCTCTTCTCCATATATTGTATTCCTCTAAGTTTAGTATGTCATTTGATATCCTTGGTATTAATTTTGTTTCAGTTAGGCATATTATTTGTGGTTCATTTTCCCTGACATAATCATTCATCTCTAGTAATTTAGATACCATTCCATCCACATTTGAGTACATCAGCTTTATCATCTTGTTTATATACTTGTCATGACATGGTTCTACTACCTTCCTCCTTTTTCTTCCATCCTGTTTGTGTACCACTTTCGTACCTGCAATCCTATTACTTTGTAAAAAAATTTCTTCTTCTCTTCTGATCTTCCCTCATTTTTTGTTTTTGCTTCCTCCCTTTTCTCTTTCAGTAATTCCAGTTCCTCTTGTGTTAGGCATCTTTTTATCCATACATTTTTGAACTGCTCTTTTTCCTTAAGATTCTTTGCATTTTTTAGTATCTCTTCCACAGTGTTTACACTCTGGAAAGTCACCTTTAGAGGTCTTGTCTTGCTTTTCTCGTATTTCCCTAACCTTTTGTGTTTCTCTATGTCTTTAATACAGATTTCCTCTGATACTTCTTTCAGTGTGTGTGTGTGTGTGTGTGTGTGTGTGTGTGTGTGTGTGTGTGTGTGTGTGTGTGTGTGTTTGTGTGCTGTTGATGGTGTAGTGGTGTGGTAAAAGGAGGAGGAGGGAGGGAAAGGAGGGGGTGGGGAAGTGATGATGAGGATGAGAGAGGGGGAGGAGAAAATGGAAGGATAAGGGAAGTAGAGGAAGGAAGGCGGAGAGCAATGAAACAGCAGTATGTGAAAAGGATGGGAGGAGAGAAGGAACAGTGCAAAGAAGGGGAGGGACAGGAGGGAGAGGAGATGAGGCAGGAGAGAGGAAGAAGGAGGGGGGGATGAGGAAAAAGAAATGGAGACTGAGAAAGCGAAGGACAAGAGGGAAGAGGAGGAGGAGAGGAGGGATGAAGTGGGAGAGAAGGGGAAACAACAAGGGGAGATGAGAAAGGAGGGAGAACAGGTTGACGGATAGGGAAGGGAGGTAGGAGAGAGAGGAGGGGACAAGAAATGGGAGGTGAGGGAGAGGAAAGGTGAGGTAGGAAAGGAGAGTGTGGTGACCGGTGGAGGAGAGGAATAAGTTGGAGACTGAAGTAAAGGAGTAGAGAAGAGAGGAAGGGTAGGGAAGAGGGAGGGAAGAGAAGGTAGCGAGGAGGATGTAGGGGGGAAGCTTCAGATGAAGGGGAAGAAAAGGTTGAAGGGAGAAAGGCAGACTCGGAAAGAGAGAAAGAGGGAGAGAGAGGAGTTACATGGAGTTATTGATAGTTACATAAAGCGCAACACAGACCACACGGTGCCTGAGAGGTGGTCCGTCTTTAACACGAAAAGGTAATGCATACCATAATTCACAAGAGTATAAGAAAAGAATAGTACAGCACTAGGCTTTCCCTCTAACTCTCCCAACTCCCCAGCAATACGCCGTGCAGGAAGAACGACAGAAGTATAGCACCTTACGGATTAAGAAACCTGGAGGTGTTAAAGGATAATGTGAAACTCCTAAAAATACATGTTCTCTCTACGCTTTCTTGTTTATTTAAACTAATAAAGAAACAAGGAAACGCGAACCCTCCTAGTATGGCTTCATGTTCCTATGATATGCTAAGTACTGTCCCAAGTACAAGGCTGGACAACCAGTCCTACCGCCTCTGAGGATGGTCTAGGAGTCCCCTACTTGACACTCAAATTTTCCTTAGCCAACGCCGATAGCTGACAAACAATTATCTAGCTTTCTTCTGAACGTATTTGTGGTTGTGCTGCCCGTATCACTTTCCGAGAGCCTGTTACGGACACTGATAATATCGTTACTGAGAAAATACTTGGTAACGTCCAGGTAAACTGTGTCCTGATAGATTTATGTTATGTCCACGTTTTGGCGTATCCAGGGCAAATGGGAAGAAATTATTTATGCTTTACTTATCGAATCCCTTGAATATCTTGAATCTCTGGATTAGATTCCATTTCTGTCGCGTTTGGATAGAGAGTAATGGAGGAAAACAGAAAGAGAGGGGTACGGGAAAGGCACCAGGGAGAAAGGAAGGAATGAGATGGAGAGGAGGGGGGAGTGGGAAAGGGGAAAAACTGAGAGAGAGAGAGAGAGAGAGAGAGAGAGGGGGGGGGGAGCAGTTGCCTGTAGACAAATCCGGACACGTTTTTTTAAAGAGCAAAATAAGTATATTTCTCCAGCCCGCACACGCACGTTCACCAGCTGCTAATTTCCACGTTGCTTTTGGCGTGAATATATGAATCAGGGACTTTGTGGTGTGATTACCCAGTTTATCAAATATTTCAGTCCCTGGTGAATGCACAGTTTCCCAGGCTTGCTTGTTGGTAGTTTTCCTCTGTGTGTGTGTGTGTGTGTGTGTGTGTGTGTGTGTGTGTGTGTGTGTGTGTGTGTGTGTGTGTGTGTGTGTCCATCTTACCTGGTCCCTATCTAGACGATGATGATGATGAGATGATGATGATGATGATGATGCAGTCTCCCACACCACGATAATCATTTTCCACTAAACTGGACAGACCTTGTAGCGATGCTGCCGTGGCGTCTGAGAATGACTTATGACAGAGACAACTCTAGCATTTTGTTCCAGCTAACACCACGCGATTTTATTGAGCCAAGAGTGGGTCATAGGAACCATAGACGGTTCAGATGAGTGGAATAATTATTTTCACAACATCGGTTGGTTTGTCTTTAGGCTGATTTGATTGATTGACTGACTGATTGATTACACTAAAAAGACCATGGTAGCATAACATGAGGTCATTGCCGCCATACTTTAATGCAGTACGTCAAGGGCACTCCAGAAAACTATGGCTAAAACATTATTGTTAGGATAGGACAGTTTTGGCCTCACTTGGACCCCCTTGAGGCATTTGGTCAAGTTAGAACATTCTAGTTGGAGTGTCAGCCGTGCATAGGTTCGACTCCCAAAAAAGTACCTACTTTTTTTTTTTTTCGTTTGTGGTACGTGGGGGCGCTCACTATCCACTCACTCGATGCAGTGCTGCTCTCGGGTGTCTGCCCTTTCCTCTCCTCCCTCCATTCCTTCCATGCTCTTCTGTCTTTCTTTACTTCATTCTTTCCACGTCCTTCTGCCCACGGGTGACTTTACACTCCTCCTTTTGTCTCTCTGTCCTTCATTCTTTCCTCTTCCTTCTGCCTGTGGGTGACTCAGCACTGAGTGACAAGCCGAATGGTTTCCAGTACACCATGAAACTATTTACTACACTGAGTGATTACCATATGACCAAATTTGGGCGCCTGGTGGTTTAGTGGGTAATTACGGCGCTCCAATCGGATTGAGCCGGTGAAGATTTATATCCAAGGAGTGGTTGGGGTTATTGTTCATGTAGTGCCACTCAGGGATGAGTGAGGTTGGTCACTCTCATCTTAAATATCAAGAACCAACTTGCCTAGCCCCGGGCTTCTACGCTCCTCATGGGGCAACGTAGGATTGGATGATGGATGGATGGATGTAAACTAATTAAGAGACGTGGCTGGCCATGTGTCCCTGAAGGTACAGGACTGAGATATCCTAGCCTCGAGACCCGACTCCTTACGTGGGCCATGTGGGATTAGCTGTTAGTGTTGTACCATTAAATACGTCCATTTAGTCAATTAACGGCACTGGAAAACACGGACAAAATTAAGATTCATTATACAGAATTGATGATGATGATGATGATGATGATGATGATGGAGGTGGTAACTATGATGATGATGATAGGTGTAGAAGACATTTTGATATGATTTCTTGCAGGTCGTTATGAAATGCAATTAATTCTGAGCCTTTCCTTCCTATAGTGTATGTATATTATTAGTACTCGTGTTACAGGATTTTATTTTACTTAGTTAAGCAACAGTGGTTAGCGGGTTAATGGACTCTTTGTCTAACCTCACTGATTGGAAAAGTTTCAGTGAATGGAATTAACTGGAGATAGCAAAGATATTAACTACGTAATCGAACTGAAGGACTAGTGCGCTGTTTTTAATGTGCTTCGAGATAATAAACAGACATATAATAACGTATCCGTGTTTATAATAAAGAACGTGAAAAAGCCAGCCTGGGTTTTAACGTTGGGAGAAACACTAGAAGCAGTGTGAGTTCGTTATAATCCACAGTTTATAGTGAAGAGCGGAGAGCACAAGAATACCGGTAACGAAAATGCAACAAAACAAAAATGGCTATTAAGTGATAAAGAATAGACACCAATAATAAAACCATATTTGTACTGAAGAGCTTAGAGCCAGCATGTGTGGCAGCGCTGGGGTAAACACTGTAAGCTGTGTGAATTCCTGTCATATATCCATGTTTTGGTTTTGGCGTCAACAATATAGAGGGGGGGAGTCAGAGGCTGTGAAAGGGATTTTGGTGAAAAATAAAAACTTTTTTATACACACACACACACACACACACACACACACACACACACACACACTGTTACATAGCCTATGATTTCATCATCCTTTGTGTAATTTTAACGCACAGTTGCTGCATGTTTGATCACGAGCGTGTTCTGCCTCAGTCCCCCCCTTCTACCGTTATAGTAGAGTAAGTCGTCCTTTCTGTTATTCAGTGCGGGATTGTCGACCGTTTGTCCCCATCGCTTCATTTGCGCGTCCCTCTTACAAGTTGTGTCAGGCTCTGCCGGCCCCTATATAATGAGCTCAGTCTCTGCATCATTGCCACTTAGATCTGCTCCTCATTTTGTTCACATCTCTGTCCTCCCCTGTACAGATATTATTATTGTGAGTGCTCAAGAAGTCTCCAACCATCTAGCAGCTGTGTGTAATTTGAGTATAACTGTTATTGCATTTTTTCTTGTACTGTATAGCATAAGTTTAATTTGTAGGCCTAATGAAGTTTTTGTAATTCATGTAGGGTTCTTTATGTCAGTCATTTTTGATAATAGTTTGTATCTGTAATTATTTATCTGGCATTCACTGAGTATTATCTGGTATCTCATTTCATCAGGGCTGACTTAGATAAATTTACTCTTGCTAATTTCGTGTTAATAGAGGCTATTGCAGTTAACCATATATTTAACCTGTTTATTTGCCATTACATTATCCTTATGAGTCCTGAATGTTTTGTTGTTAATTTAAGCATTAAACTTTAACTTGTAATTTTACCTAACTCTTTTGTTTTGAACCTGGAACTTTACGGGACAGTGGTGACTCTTGGTGTTCTCACTTGGAGTGTACGTTATCTTTCTCTGTTCCGTAACATAAATTTGGCGACCTCATATCAGGATATTCAGGATATTATCATAAGGATATTGTTTGATATTTTGTGACTGTGATATATTCATGATGGCTACTATTTCTACACTTGATGAAGCCAAAGATTTTTTGTCAAATGTGCAAACAGTGTGTGATATAGAAAACAGAACAAAGAATGAACTTAAGCTTGTTGCTCAACAATTGGGAATTGCAGTTCACTCTCATCATTCTAAAGATCAAATTGTTGGCATGATTAATAAAAGCTTGTTTAATGTAACTCCTCCAAATGAGCAAACGCAGATTGAATTAGCTAAGTTACAGCTAGCTCTGCAGGAGGCTAAGGCTAAGGAGGCGGAGTCTCGTGTTAAGGAAGCAAATGCTCGTATTGAAGAGGCACAGGTACAGGCTCAGGCACAAATTGAACTTGCCAGGATTCAGGCAGACCATGAGTATCGCATGAAACAAGGTGGAACTGGATCATCTAGCTCTGATGATTTTGATGTGGCTAAAAATGTTAAACTTGTCCCTCCTTTTAATGAATCTGATTTAACAAAGTATTTTCAGTTGTTTGAGAGGGTAGCTACAGGTTTTAATTGGCCTAAGGAGTATTGGCCAGTACTCCTTCAAACTGTTCTCACCGGTAAAGCTCAAGTAACTTATGCATCTTTGCCTCAGGATCAGTCTGATAATTATGATGTAGTTAAGAGCTTGATTCTTAAGGCCTATGAGCTTGTTCCTGAAGCCTATAGAGTAAAATTTAGGACAACTTACAAGCAAGATAAGCAATCCCATGTTGAGTATGCAAAAATCAAAGATTTGTTGGAGCAGTGGTTAAATTCTAAGAATGTGGATTCTGATTTTGACAAATTTAAGCAGATGATTTTGCTGGAGGACTTCAAAAGGTGTATTTATAAAGATGTAAGCCTATATCTTGATGAGAAAAGAATAGATAATTTGTCTGATGCTGCAGTTTTAGCTGATGAGTATGTTCTCACTCACAAGAGATATTCTAGAGAAAAAGGGAAAGCTGAGAGTAAGTACGTTGCCTCTACTCAGAGTACAGGTAACAGGAAAGAGAATAAAGATGATGTTTCTCAGGAAGTAAATACCAGCTTCACCTCTAGATTCCAGAAAAGTAAATGTACTTATTGTAGTAAGCTTGGTCATACTACGGAGAGATGTTTCAGGAGACAGCGTGATGTGAACAAAAAGGAGTCTTTAAATATTCAGTCAATTGGTCTAGTGTCCACTCTTGAGAGTTCCCAGAATTCTTTAACTGAGTTAACTGAACCTGCTTTGAGGGGTAACTTAAATTCTCATGATGGAGCTCCTCTTTTGAGCAGTAACGTGGGTGACACTCTCAAGAGTTCATGTGCTAATTTCCTGTCTGATGGTTTTGTCAGTCCTCTGGACAGTAATGACAGGAAATCAGTTCAAATATATCGTGATACAGGTGCTTGCCAATCCCTTATGCTGACCAGTGTTCTAGGCTCTAATGTTAATTCCTCTGATGAAACTGTAATCTTACAAGGTGTAGGGAATAATTACTTCTCTGTCCCTCTGTGCAGAGTGAATTTAGAGTCTGGTTTTGTTAATGGTTCCGTTATGGTCGGGTTGGTTGAGACACTCCCAATGTCAGGTGTAACTTTCTTACTTGGAAATGATATTGGTGGAAGTCAAGTGTGTCCAGCTCCTCAGTTGTCTAGTGAGCCAGTGGCTGCGGCCCAGGATTGTGATGTCCCTGATGTGTTCCCTGCATGTGCTGTCACTAGGGCTAAGTCTAAAGTTACTGGTGATTTAGAGGATAATGATGATGATGATGTTATCCTAGCTGACACTTTTCTTGCTAATTTGGACCACTCACCAGATGAGGCAGTACCCCGTAGTGTTGATAATTTGTCTCGTCAAGAGTTGGTTGAGTTGCAGGTTGCTGACCCTGAGTTGAAAGGGCTAGCTAACTCTGCTTACAGTGAAGAAGAGTCAGCCGGTGCTTCTACTTGTTATTATGTAAAGTCAGGAGTACTTATGAGGAAGTGGAGACCCCCAACAGCATCAGCCGACTGTGAATGGGAGGTTGTACATCAAGTTGTCATCCCTCGTGTTTGTAGGCAGGATATCATTCGAGTGGCTCATGATTCCAGTTTGGCAGGACACCTTGGAGTGAGGAAGACTGTGGCACGCATTTTGAAACACTTCTACTGGCCAGGTATCTTCAGGGATGTTTCCTGGTATTGTAAGTCTTGTCACACCTGTCAAGTTGTGGGAAAGTGTAATCAGACCGAAAAGGTTGCACCTCTAGTTCCCATTCCTCCTTTTTGAGGCGCCTTTCACCCGTGTGTTGGTGGATATTGTGGGCCCTCTTCCTAAGACTTCTTCAGGATTTTCTTATGTGTTGACCATGATTGATATGGCTACTCGTTATCCTGAAGCCATTCCACTTAGAAACATCTCAGCAAAGAACGTGGTTAAGGAAATGCTAGGGTTCTTCACAAAGTTTGGTCTGCCTAAGGAGGTACAGTCAGACCAGGAAGTAATTTCATGTCGAATGTTTTCAAGCAGTCTCTGAAAGAGTTGGGCATCTCCCAGATCACGTCTTCAGCTTACCATCCCCAGACCCAAGGAGCGTTGGAGAGATACCATCAAACACTCAAATCGATGCTCAAGAAATACTGTTTGGAACATCAGAAAGACTGGGATAAAGGTCTTCCATTCGTTGTGTTTGCTGCAAGAGAATCTCCAAATGAATCACTGGGCTTCTCACCTTTTGAACTACTGTTTGGCCATGAAGTAAGAGGACCCCTTAAGCTACTCAAGGAATGCTGGCTGTCGGAGGAAGATGACGTCAACCTGCTGGAGTATGTGATGAAGTTCAAAGAACGGCTGTCCACTGCTTTACAGCTGGCGAGAGAGAATTTAGGAGCTGCTCAGGAGAAGATGAAGACTTGGTATGATAAGAAGTCCAGGTTACGCCACTTTCAGCCAGGAGATCAGGTTTTGATTCTGCTACCAGTTCATGGGCATCCTCTTCAAGCCAAGTTTAGTGGCCCTTATTTCGTGGAGAAGAAACTCAGTGATGTCAACTAAGTCATCGCCACACCAGATCGTAGAAAGAGCAAGCAACTATGTCACATCAACATGCTAAAGTTATATCACAGGCGGGACGAAAATAATCCAGTCTGCACTG